>NC_056747.1:1031987672-1032020172 GCF_019279795.1 Protopterus annectens | reverse complement strand
TGTGATACCCAGTCTGATGTTTACACAGGTTACTTATCCTATGAGGGATATCCAAAAATTGAACAAGACCAATACCGTCCATTCTTTTGGCTTTACGAAAATGTGTTAGGGTTTTACATGCAAGGGATACATAGTTTGCAATCCTGACACTGCCTAGGGTGACACTGCCTACTACATATGAGTAGTGGCCACTATGTGTAGATATGGCTGCGCCAAGTTAGTAGGCCGAGTATGGCTGGATTTGGTGGACGTTCAGGTATGGGGGTGGGTTGTGTGCTGTGGAGGGGATGATGGGTATTCAATTATGCATCCAGGTGTGTTGCATTTGGATGGGCCGGTTCCATCCAGACCATTCTGTACGTATGTGCCGGTGACGTTTCTGTACATTTGTATTGCACGTTTTAATATTCATATGTTTGTGTGATTGTGTTCTACAGTATGGCCTGTCAGGTTGTATTGCAGATTTATATACTTGTTCTTTGTGTTTCTTTCTGATTCACCCGCTGCTCCCTCATACACCTCCAGTTCACCTATTCTGCATCCAACACAGTCTCACCTTTGTGGATTATACAATTACCCATCCCCCCCACACACATATTCCTGACACTCCATCCATCACTTCTTTGGTTGATGGCCCATGGCCCAAGGGAACACTTTGCATACACTACATATGTCAGGTACCTGTATGGTTGTGTGGACTACTCTGGCATGTTTCACCTTCCACATGCTGTACATCACGCACATAGGCACAAGCCCATACTTAACTTTTATGACATGGTTGGTACACCCGGGTAATACCCGTTCAAATTTGACACATCCTGACAAATACGGCTTGTACCGCATATGGGTGGATTTTGGCCGACTGCTCTGACAATTGGTAGGGTGCCACCTTTTCATATGTCCAGGATGGGATATATTCCGGACACATATCTGATTTTACAGGACAACAGATACCCATGGTCAGCACTACGGATAATACTTTTCCTTTCTGCCTACATGTTAGCTTATTGTTGTAGCAGTTTATATGCTCCTTCTGTTTCATTTACTTGCTTATTCTATTTCTTATCACATGTGGTATGTTACATACGGACATACCTATTGTATGTGACTATTACATGTGATGTGGGATATAATTCTGTCATACAGTCGCTAGATATTTACATTTATCATGGTTTTGGTATGGACACATCTGCCCAGCTGTGTACTATCCCTCACAATGTGGAACAGCTGGTAACCCTGATCATTGGGCTAGACGTAGCTATTGGCAGCGCGCTAACATGATGCGTTTCACTTCCACTTGGTATAACTATCTACACTGCATTAGAATACGGGCACACGGTTTTCAATGTCATTTGTTTGTGGGATGGAGATTCGATATTCTCTACCGTGTATTTGTGTTTGCTTCTTAATTTTGTGTTCGCAAGAACTGTCTTGCATGCTTTGCATACGTTTCAGTATCCATGGACACTGACAGGTGTGATTACTATTGCAGGCAAATTGTTATATTCAAGCATTTTAGGTTGCACGTTGACAGCTGACATTTCCACGCCTCCGTGCGGCACTTCGACACGCCCTATGCACACGTGCTCGTTTCCTATGCACGTGGGCTGTGGCGGCAGCACGCCTTCATTAATATGCATTTGGCACTACTGCGCCATCTACACGCCACATGGTCAGTGCAAGCCTAAAGCCTGCCTTCATGAATCCTGGGGATTGTCTGTACAGTATAGTTATTTATACATGTAGCTGCTTTGTGTTACTGCAGTGAATGCACACATTAATTTTGTCTGAGTGGGAAAATTCTGAAAAATACATTGTAATGCTGACAAAGGGCGGCACTATACCCTAGGCATTAAAGTAAAAAGACAATACTGAGAATGGAGAGGAGTAACCATTTGAAATAGTGGAACTCAGAATACTGAGTCCAATAATGTAGAGACTGAATGGCTGAAAATCTGGGTTTAAGAATACTAAGTTTGAGGTTGCCATATCTTGGAGAAAAGGGAATATTCTATGAAACAGAAATCTTGGAGCTGATATAAATTCAGGCATGTGGGTGCCTTGCCCCCCCTTAAAGTACAAGTTTAAAGGAGAAGAGCAACTTTCAATATTCACTGTTCTCCTGCCTTTTCATTTCTTTTTTTTTCAGCATGTCAGGATGCCAGGACTCAGTATTTTGAGTCCTGACATTTTAATAGGGGACTATAGTAGACATAAAAAATGTCTGTAACTGCAAATAAATAGGACCCATGGATTTATTTTTGCAATAAAATGGAGACAACGTTGGGGGAGCTTGGCTCCATATTTCTTGATTGTGCCAGGTCCCATAAGCATTCTTGAAATCTGTTAAGTCATTTACACCAAGGGTAAGCCGCAGTGGTGCAGCAGTAGCATTGTCACTTCATAGCAAGAGGTTCTCCCATTCGATTCTTGACTGGAGCACCTTCTGTGTGGAGTCTGCATGTCTTCCCTGCTGTCGAGTGACATCCGAAAGACATGCGTGAATGGGTGTGCCTTCGTTGAAGGTTGGGCATCGGGCTGGCACCTCGGCATTGTAAAAATCTACTGCCAATCGTTAGCAGACAACAACCAAGGATTCTGTGATGTTAGAGTTAGTATATACATATACCTATCTCTACCTATATATATATATATATATATATATATATATATATATATATATATATATATATATATATATATATATATGATTAGCAGGGCATCTGGGGGATTCAACCCTCACATATTGGGGAGAGTAGGGGGGGTTGCCCTCCCTGAAAAATAGTAGATTTCTTTTGCAGGTCCAAGGTTGTGTATGTTAGGGTGTCAATTACATTAGAAAACAGTCAGCTTATATTGATATAGCCAAAAGTGCTCAGTAATGTTCATTTAGTTCAAGTAGAAACAGGGAATCAGTATTTACTATCCAAAATATTTCCTTTTTATCCAAAAGATATTTAAAGCTGCCACCAGGTCCCCATTAATTACCAAACTGAACTCCTGGGTGTTTCATTACATTTGAATAAACCAGCCGTGAGATTTACGAACATTTTTTTTCTGTGCAGGAGCAATGTAACCACTCCTGCACAGAATATGGTTGCAGAGCGATCCAGGAACTTGATGTTTTGATGTGCATGAGCGAGTAGACATGGTTCCTGCATGGAAACCCATGCAGGATGCTAATTACCTCATTTGCTGGTGAAAACCATGCAAATGAGGTGAATTTGTGATCCTGGAGGCAGGCAGGTAACCGTGCAGGAAGAGTGTAAGGTGCAGAAATGTATTTGGCTACTAGCCAAATACATTTCTGCAAAAATGAAAATGGAGCCATGACAGCTCCAATAAAAACATGCACCTTAATCTGTAGGCATGCCAATGGCCAAATATATGGCCATTGGCATGGAAAACTGTTTAGTCTGCATAAAACAAAAGTTTATTTTTTTTTGGCCGATCTAGGCCGTGGAAGCATAGGGCAGTGCTGTGCAAACGGGATCATGAGGAAACAAAAAAAAAGGGAAAAGTCAATTTTAAGGGAAACCTGCATTTTGCCATTATACTATATGGCAAGCAGAATCAAAACAATGGCAGAGAACAGTGGTTGCTAAGGGAGAAGGTTGTTGTGTACTGCAGTAACTACAGATTAAGGCAGTGGTGTATGTTAATGAGGAAACATACTGAATCACAGAATTCTTCTAAGTGTCACACTACACCTAACCGTGTAGGTGCTCTAACATCATCGTGTAGGCAGGAGGAGCAACTAACATGAAAAGGGTGTGTGTCATGCTTGATGTAAGCACATCGGAGATCCGTTGCCCAGGTGTGTGATTAGCTAAGCAAGGGTGTGTGTCCCAGATAGCTTAGCTGTGCTTCGCTAAGTACAGAAATAGTAAGCATGTTCGCATCCAGGGGAGGGCCTTTTCTTCTTAGAAGTGTTTACACTAGCTAAATGGGTTTGCATGGCACGCCCCACGGCTTAAACAGGAAGGATATAAGGAAAAAAAATGTAAATAGCAGAACAAGGGAAATGCAGTACAAATCAGTAATATGGGATTCTTCATCTCTCAATAAGCCATTGAAAGCACTCAGTAATACAGTTGGCAGGTGGCTGCATATCTGAAAATGGGAGGAGATGTAACCAAAAAAAAAAGAAATAAAGGGCAATAGCACAATAAAGGAGAATGTAGTATGGTAATGCTGCATGCATGCAAGGGAATGGGGTGGCCTACTAGGATAGCGGTACACAACTGACAGCTATGTGGGACACCAGGTAATGTCTGGCCAAAACTGGCCTCCACACACTATGCAGTAGTACCCAAGGTGGCAAATCCCACTGCAGTATATGTGTGGGGACAACTAACTGGGGGGTCATAGGTCACAGGCATGGATGTCAGGATGGGGGTCTCATAGCCACCCCCTCACACCCTGGGGGTCCCATAACCACCCTTCACACCCACACAGCAAGTCAGCTGTAGAAAACCACAGAAAAATGTCTGGTAAAGGCACACAGATGGCAGCAATGTTGAATTAACCTCCTACAGACTCACACAGTGATAGCACAGCAGGACCCGCAAATGTAGTAAGGCTATGAAGGATACGAAGCCTGAAACTCAAATGTATGCCAGTACAATCTGATCTGGGCTCTTTACTGATATGCCTGTAGTCCCCAAGACAGGGCAAAGTAGTATGGTAAACAGAACCAAAATGTAAAGCAAATATCAGCACAGTCTCTGCAAATGTGTACAGTTGACAGGTGTGCCCCCCACATATACCCACACAAATGTAGTAACATATATGTTTGCAGAGAAATAGCAGCATAGCACACATTGGCAGGGCTGTACCAATACACATGAAAACATGTTATCTGTCCATAATATGCAGGGGTCAATGAGCTATGTGGATGTGTGGTTAATACTGTCCGAATCTGGCCAGCACGTTCTCCTGGCAGTCATCTTGTACTGCCCTAGGTACTGTGCTGCCTTTGGCAGGGCCATGTGCAGATAACTGCAGTGCCAACTGTTATGCATGTCAGTGACACCCACTGCTCTGCCACTGACGTACCTAGAAGTCACAGTGCTGTGTGGAATATATTACACATATTAGTGTTATCTTGACGGATGTGTAGCAGAGGTGTCAAGGCTTTTGTGAATATAAGTGCTTTGTGGTACTGTTGCCAGTGGTCATTTTTAATAATCCTTTTTTCTCATGTCTGTTTTTACAAATAATGGACATGTCTGCACAGTTGAATGCAGTCTGTACCCACACCCATAACTCCCAACCTCTGACAGCAAGATGTCTGGACAAGGGGAGAAATAAAAGTGGAACAAAGGCACAATAATAGGCATGTGTTGTAAATATTGCCCTTACTTATCACGAAAGGTGCCTGATGTATAAAGCCATGTCCAAACCAGAATTAATGGACATGCTCCACCTCAGGAAATCCAAATCCCTTAGAGCTACACGGTCCAGGGACTTAAACCTCAGCACAGAAATAAATAGGACATGCTGGAGGGACAGATTCATATCCCAGAGGCTTCCCTCACTCTGGAACAAAATCCCAATCCATGTTAGGCAGAGCCCCTCAATGACCCTCTTCAAGAGAAATATTGACGAGTGGATGGGAGATCGTAGGTTTACCCCTGGGATCTCTTCTGTGTCCCTACTAGACAGAGGCACACTAAACTAACCTTAAAAGGGCTATCTTCTGTGACCTACTATACAGAGGCACAGTCAACTAATCTAAAAGGGCGGTGAAAGCCAAACACACTCTGGCTAGGCTTATAAATGCCCCAGGGCAGATAGCCTAGTATCAACCTATGAACCTATGAACATAGTGGGAAAGTGGTAGGGTGAGGGGTTTACAGTAGCAGGAATTGTCTGAAGGTTATGTATTCTGAAACAGTAATGTATGTATTATTTTGTAACATCACACTTCAATTATATGTAACTAACTTGCCATAAAAGCACAAGTTTACGTAGAAAGGATGAAACCTCTAACCAAACACCTGGACAACCTGCCAAAAAATGTACAGGTCAGAGGTATGCACACACAAGGATATGACATCTCAGATTAGAAAGATACCACACAAGCAGGAGATCCCCCAGCCAATATATCACCAAGTTGCTGGACTGTTTACACATCTGTGTGAATTTACTTCACTGGCTGTCGCCACACCTCACAAATGGCCTTGTTGAGCAAGAATTTACATAGCTGGCCTCATAATATTGGTCTATGCATCATACAACTAGCATTCCTCTGGTAAAGCACTGTGATGATTTGAGGATGTCTGGCACTAGGTAATGACACATACATTGCAGTTTCAGACTACAGATATGTCAGAAAATGTCTGCTAAACAAAACAAGTACCCTGAGGAAAGTCCTGTGTATTCCTGACAGGTATGGCTGTAGTACACAAAACCCTGAACTGGAGTACACCTATCTCAGGAATAGAGTCCCACCCTAACTATAGAAGGTCACACTGGGCATGCTCCTACACTTAGAGAATCAAAGGACATGTTGGAACCCACATCAGAATATATGACTGTATTGTGTATATGTAGCCATGCATACAGACAGCTATGTACACCTCAACTGTCCCCCCCAACACACACACACACACACACACACACACACACACACACACACACACACACACACACACACACACACACACACACACATCAGATAGGATTACCCTCAGCTAGCTGTAGGTGACCCATATGTGATACATCTGCATCTGTTGCGTGGGATACACACACATAAATATGGGCAACAGATAACATATCATGTGTGTGTGTTTGGAGGAGTATCCAATAGATGGGCTGTGCAGAGGTGCTGTGTGTGTCTGGAGGTGACCTGCCTGTGATACAGATGTGTGTGTCTATGTATGCACACAGTCACGCCATGTGGCTGCCCTACACAGGGATACATTGGACAGCTGTGGACCATACATGGCAGGGTGTCCAGTTCACCATCTCCAGCCATGGACATGGGAACTGGTCCTGCCAGGGGTATCACTGGCACCACCAGGCCCAAGGCCAGATGCAGTACTGCTTCCTGATGGTGACTGCTGTCTGCTGGATCCATGCCCATGACAGGACCAGACAGGACCACGTACCCATGGCCTGCTTCAGTGTGATGTGGACAGCAACCCCCCTCTGGCAGTGCTGGTGTCAATGCCAATACAGGAGTGTGAAGGTGCATGGCCCCGTAGACTCTCAGTTGTTGTCAGTGCTGCCTACGTCCATGTGGCGGATGCCCATCTCCCAGCACATGCTTAGCACAGACATGCTATGGTCAAGGATTGCCAATGTCTCACTCCACCATCTATTCATGACCTCAGTATTTTGATGTGTGGCCTCAACAAGGGCATTTATGTCACCACCTAAATCAGGAAGAGTTGCATCCACCTCCCTGAGTATGTGTCTGGTGTGTTGTTCACTACATGCCTGTGCATCCATGACAACCCAAAACATGCATATGATGTCTCCTGCTGTGGCACTTGCAACAGTGGCTTGATGAGCAGCGGTCCTCCTGTGAGCACCCCTGTCCATCCACCTGTGTGGGACCTCACCTGCACTTTGGCTATGGGCAGTGTCTACATTTACACCTGCCATAGTCACCAGACAAGCCTGTTCAATGCCACCAGCTGCCAACTGTCCATCATCTGTGGCCATTGGTGATGGGGTAGGTGTGGACATTGTCACTGTGTGTAGGGATGGTGTGGACAAGAGTGGGATGCCAACCAATGGCACATATTCAGCCCCTAATAACCCCACCTGTACCTCACTATTCCTATCATCATTGTCAGAGTCTGCAGAGATAATGACATCATTTTCCAAGCGGGAGGGACCCCGAACCCCATCGCCATCTGTGAGGGGAAGACAACATATGTACATTAATACGTGCACTTTGAGGTTGGCTGGTACACACACACACACACGCACACACGCACACACGCACACACACACACACACACACACACACACACACAGACACACACACACACACACGCACACACACACACTTACAGGTGAGGTGGCACAAATCTGTTACACAGAACACACATTACCCAAATGGTGGCATGCATTACACACAGCCCTCAACATCATGCATTGCAGCCAGTTTTACTACATGTAACTAACAATATAGAGCTCTGGGATACAATAACAATATAGAGCTCTGGGATACGTGATTGGTGTTAGTAGGTGATGGCCCTTCCTCAGCACAGACTGCACCCATGTACACATGACTGCTGTTCATCTGTATAGCACAATGGCAAGTACTACTGAACACACCTCACAACTGTACAGCTCCTCGCAGGATGTGTAGATGTCTGGCTCATATGTTTGCTCTGTTTCTCATAACCCCTGTGTTTCTATGATATATAACTGGGATGATCTGAGGAGTGACATCACTGATTAATGACATACATTTGAGTGTCAGACCTCCAAATCAGCAGTAAATGCATGGTCACACAATTCCTATTACACCACCAACCTTCTAAGCTTACAGTGAATATGATAAGTGTACACAACCCTGTTAACATACCATGTTTTTGTAATATATAATATGAGACTGTAATAATGCATTCAAATATGTTACCCACCTTTAATGTGACATATGACCTGTGCAATCCAATTGATAAACAAACAAATGTGTTACGTGTAAAATATAATGATTGCAATATGTAAAATATGGTGGTTGCATAAGTGTGCACACCCTTTAAATGATACTTTGTTGAAGCACCTTGTAAGTGACTTACAGCATTCACTCTTCTTTTGAAGGTGTCTTTCAGCATGGCACATCTTGACTTGGCATTATTTGGCCACTCTTCCATGCAAAGGTTACCAAACTCTGTCAGATTGAAAGGGCAGCTGATGTTCACAGCCCTCATCAGGTCACGCTGTTTTTTTCTATCTGGTGTAGGTAGGTGTAGGCTCTGGCTGGGCCAATCCATAACCATGAGTGTGTTCAGGTGGAACCATTCTTAGGTAGTTTTGGATTTATGCTTCGGGTTTTTGTCATGTTGAAGACTGACACCCCTCCCATCCTCAGCGTTCTTACAGATGCCTGATGGATTTGGGCCAGACGTGGGTGTTATTTGGAACTGTTCAGAATTCCAACCACCGTGACTACAAGCCCAGTTCTGGCTTTGGAACAGCATCCCCACAGCAGGTCACTGCCACCAGCATGATTCACCATGGGAATGTTGGTCTTCAGGTTAAGAGAGGTGTTGCTTGTGCACCACACATACCTTTTGGTATTGTGGCTGTGATGTCAATCCATAGTCTCATTATACCATAGCACATTTTCACACATGCCTTTGGGAGACTTGATGTGCTGTATTGCAAATTGTATCTACCCCTGGATGTTTTTTGGTGTGGGGAAATACTTCCATCTTCTGACCCTATCCCATAGGCCAGACGTATGCAGAATACAGGAGAGTGTTCTCACATGTAGTACACAACACCAGTACTTGCAAGAGATTACTGCAACTCCCTCAGTGTTGCTGTATGTCTCCTGGCAGTCCCCCTGACCAGGTTTTGACATGTCTTGTCATCATTTTTGGAGGGACGTCAGGTTCTTTTCAACAGCACTGTTGTCCCATATTCAATCCACCTTTTGACAACTGTCTCCACTGTGTTCCATGGTGTATGCAATGCTGTGGTAATGTCGTTGTACCCTACTCTTGACTAATACCTTTCAAATATGAGATCACTTTGCTGCTTTGTAAGCTGTCTGCAAGCCATGGCTGTTGCAGACAACTGAGCAAATGTCATGAATATCCTACTTGGACAGCAGACCTTTATTTGATGTTACTCCAAGCATCTTTACTTGATGACAGATGTGTACCCAAACAGACTGAATGCTGTCAGTAAATCACAAGCTGCTGCAATAAAATATTATTTGAAGGATGTGCACACATATGCATCCAGCTTATTGTAAGGTTTGTATACTCCATATTTGGTGCCCAACATATTGATTAGTTTTACAAGTGAAGTGTTCATGTGAAAGGTCACATTACAGATTGGAAAAGTTGTGGACTGACACATTGTGGTCTCAATTTGTGTATATATATATATATATATATATATATATATATATATATATATATATATGGGTCTACCTGAGATGGTCGACAGGCCATATGATCGACACTCATTTGGTCGACAGTTCATTTGGTTGACAAGCAGATTTGCCCCCCTCCCCAATGTTGTGCGACCCTGGAGTTGATATATATAGTTAGGGGGTTTGGGGGGCACAGCCGCCCACATTGGGGGGTGTGGGGGCAAAGCCCCCCCACATAACATGCTTGTCGACCAAATGAGTGTCGATCATATGGCCTGTCGACCATGTGAAGTAGACCCATATATATATATATATATATATATATATATATATATATATATATATATATATATATATATATATATATCACAAACACCTGGCATCTTAACAGGGGTGTGTACACTGTTTATATCCACTGTATGAGAGTAATGTTTCCCACATGTGCCTACCTTAGGCTGTTTGTCCCCCCATATTGTTGGTCTGTGTCCAGAAGTCTTGCACTGTCAGGTTGTGAGGTATGCTACAGGGATGTTACATTCTCTACAGATAGGTCCCTGTGGTGACCACTGTGATGCAATGCAGTTAACCCCACCACAATTGAACATGCACATAAAGCAATATGGCTATGAGTGACAGTTATGTACATGGTACATTGCATGGCCTTCACATGCCTGGGGTATTGGCAAACCAAAACAGAACAATTCCATATTCACCATCTTCAGGCTGCCATCCCACATGCAGACTGGAGGGACCTAGGTAGTTGTGGGAGAGAAGTATTGTCAGCAGACTCACATGTGGCATTGGTACAGGATGGATGCAGCATGTCTACTACACAATTTGCTGTCCTTCACCATAGATGTGCACTTCTGTGCATTAGAAAACCCCATCCACAACTGCAGTCTGACCTGACACATGCATGTAGATACTCTATAAATACAAGTGTGTCTGCTGCACTAGTCTAGTAATATCCACTGGGGCCTTGCCTGCACACTCCTCGTCCATTGTTTGGGTGCCACCTACCTCCAGCATGTGGGGGGTCTGTACCCTGATGTTGTACTGGGATAGGTGCCCCAAGATTGCCGAGGAGTTCCTCGGTGGGTGTCAGTGGGGCTGCATGGCTGGGCCCCCACCTGTGGCTGTGCAGTCCCTGGCCACTGCAGCAGCCCTTTGGCGGGCATGCCGTATGAGGTCATTTGCACAATGCCAGACCTGATTGTATGTATGTGCATGCAGGCTGATATTGTTTACCCTGTGGACAAGGTCATCCCACAGGCCGGTCCTCTCCCGCAGATGTTTCTCACTCTGGCCAAACATCGTGGCATGGTTCTGTAGTATAGCTTCTATGATTATATTTGCCTCAGCTGCTGAGAAAGTTGACATTTGCTGATGCAGCATTGCACCTGGAAGACATAAAAAGGGAAACACATCACAGGACCTCATACATTTGGCAACAGTATGTACAGAACCTGTGCAGCTACATTGAATACCAGTAGCCACCACTCACAACTACACCATACCCCTGTAATCTGTCAGCACTGTATCTGCTTGCATTGCACTCCTGGTCCTAATATGTAATATTCCCCCCAATGAGGGCTAGTTAATTTCATAATCCTCTATTCCTCATTCATGTCTGTGTAGAGGGATGACATTGGCCATCTTCCATGCAGATGGGATGGGGATGGTGTCGAGGCTTGGTGTGACTACAGTGTGTAATGGAGCTGGAAGCACATGCCTGAGTTCATGTAGGATGCATACAGGGATGTTATCAGGTCCCATGGATACTTACATTCGTTGCCTTTCAGTAGGCAATATGTACCTGCTCACTGGTGATAGGGGGGGTGTGGGTGCTGTGCATATCCAGCTATAGTGATGCTGAGCCAGGGGGTTATGTTTTCCCTAAACCTATCTGCAGCAGGTTGGCTATAGCTATGTTGTGTGTGTATGTGGCCTGATTGACCACTATTATAGGGTGGGTTGGTTTGTTGCCTCTGAAATTGCAAACATATGTGATGATGGCCTTGTGATTGCCTTTGGTGGATGTGTCCAATGTGTACTCATAGTTAGCCTTACAGTACTCCACCTGTGACCTTATATGCTTGATCATGCAAAGGCTGACTTGCTGCCAAATTGGTGCCTGCTCCTAATTTGCCTTGTGCAGCCAATATAGGGACCAAGTCTGTGGTTTATGTATTGCTGCTGTCCAGCAAAGGGGATTACTCTACTTTGGTGGTGGCAGGTTTTACAAGTAAGGTACTGCCGAGGCCATACAGCTATGTTGGTGTTCATATAGCTGTTTGTAGTAGGCATGGACACACAGTCATAACACAGTTGGACACCTCTCCAATTTCAAACAGATAATCATGTGTATTGTAGTACCCATGGCTGTGTCAGGGCAATGCAACAACCAGTAGCTGTAGAAATGTCACTCTGTTGGATGCACAGTAACTAAAATTACACATGTGTACAACATGTACAGCTTATTTAACTGACATTTTACATCCCATGTCTGTTGTTATGAGGCAGCCAAATACACCTACTCATACTGACATGTGCACAGGTAATACCTGAAATATATTTCTGTTCTTTGTTAGTATGGGACACTGTACTCACACACTTGCTGCCCAGTTATCCCTCTCAACCCATTAGAGCAGGACAGCTGTAGGACGCCACCCATACATAGGGGCAATGGGACAAAATTAGTGACACTGTCTTAATATTGATGTAATACACTTGAGTCATTCAATAGCACAGTAGCCTTTGTATTGACAGACATACCCTGGAGGATGTCCAACACTCATATGGCAGGAAGAGAGGAGAAAGGCTAGGAGTGTGGTAGTGAGGGTATGAACTTTTAATGTTGGCACTATGACTGGTATAGGGACAGAGCTAGCTGATATGAGGGTCACAGAAAGATGGATATATTGTATGTGCAAGAGATCAGATGGAAGGGGAGTATGGCTAGGTGTATCAGAGCCAGGTCACAATTGTGCTATCAGGGTGTGGATGGGAGGGGAAAGGGGGTTATCCTGAAGGATCAGTATGCCAAGGGTGTTTTTGGAGGATGACATGAGTGTTTGATAGAGTGATGTTTATGAATCTGGAAATTGATGGTGTAATGATAAATGTTGTTAGTGCATATGCTACGCAAGTTGCTTGTGCGATGGATGTGAAAGACAAATGTGAAGTCAGTTGGATGATGTGGTGATGACTGTAACCAAGGGTGAGAGAATGTAGATTGCAGCAGATTTCGATGGCCATATTGGTGAAGGGAACAGAAGGGATAAGGAAAGTATGGGTATGTATGGTGTTAAGCAAAGAAATGCAGATAGTGAGATGGTAGTGGATTTTGCAAAAAGGATGGACATGGCTGTGGTGAATACATACTGTAACAAGAGGGAGGAGCATAGGGTGACATACAAGTGTGGAGGGAGATGCACACAGGTGGAATATATCCAATGTAGGAGGGTCAGTTTGAAGAAGATTGGAGACTGTAAAGTGGTGACAGGGGAAAGTGTAGTTAGGCAGCAGAGACTGTTGGTCTGTAAGATGACACTGATGATCAAGAAAAGGAGGAGTGTGAGGGCAGCACCAAGGATCAAATAGTGGGAACTGGAAAAGGGTGATTGTGAGGTGGAGTTCAGGGAAGAGTTAAGGCAGGCACTGTGTGGCAGTGAAGATTTACCAAATATCTGGTTAAGTACAGCAGAGCTTAAGGGAGACAGCTAGAACGGTGCTTGGTGTGACATGTGGCTGGAGGAAGGAGTACAAGGACACCTGTTGGTGGACTGAGGAAGTACAGGATAGTATACAGAGAAATAGGTTAGGGATGAAGGAGTGGGATTGTTGGAGAGATGAGGAAAAGTAGACAGGAGTATAAGGAGATAAGGTGCATGGCAAAGAGAGAGGTGGCAAAGGCTAAGAATGAGGAATATGAAGACTTGTATGACAGGTTGGACACTAAGGAGGGATGAAAGGACTTGTGTCGGTTGGCTAGACAGAGGGACTAAGCTAGGAAAGATGTGCAGCAGATAAGGGTGATAAAAGATAATAAGGGAAACATACTCTCAAGTGAGGAGAGTGTGTTGAGCAGATGGACAGAGTACTTTGAGAGGCTGATGAATGAAGAGAATGAGAGAGAGAGAGAGAGAGATGGTTGGATGATGTGGGTATGGCGAATCAGGAAGTGCAACAGCTTACCAAGGAGGAAGTAAGGATAGCTATGAAGAAGACGAATACTGGAAAGCCTGTTGGTCCACAAGACATACCTGTGGTAGCATGGAGGTGTTTTGGGGAAATGGCAGTGCTGTTTTTCACCACATTGTTTAATGATATCTTAGAAAGTGAGATGTTGCATGTGGAATGGAGAGAAAGTGTTTGTGTACCATTTTAAGAATAAGGTTGATGTGCAGAGCTGTAGTAACTCCAGAGGGATAACATTAAGCAGTCACAGCATGAAGTCATGGGAAAGAGTAGCGGAAACTAGGTTACGCAGCAAGGTGATGAGAAGTGGTCAACAGTATGTTTTCATGACAGGTAAGAACACTACAGATGCGATGTTTGCTCCAAGAGTGTTGATGGAGTAGTACAGAGAAGGTCAGGAGTTGCTTTGTGTCTTTCTGAATGTAGAGAAAGCATATGACAGGGTGCCTAGAGGGGAGTTGTGGTATTGTATGAGGAAGTCATGAGTGGCAGAGGTATATGTAAGACTGGTACAGGATATGTACAAGGGTATTGTGATAGCGGTGAGGTCTGAGGTGGGAGTGATGGATGCGTTTAAGGTGGAGGTGGGATGACATCAGGGATCAGTTGTGAGCCCTTTATTATTTGCAATGTTGATGGACAGGTTGACATACAAGATCATACAGGAGCCCCCGTTGACTATGATGTTTGCAGATAACATTGTGATCTGTACTGAGAGTAGGAGATCCTGTAGAAGTGGAGATATGCTCTAGAGAGGAGATTAATGAAGGTCAGCAGGACTTAGACAGAATACCTGTGTGTGAATGAGAGGGGAGGGTAGTGGAATGTTCAGGACGCGGGGAGTAGAGTTGGCAAAGGTGGATGAGTATAAATGATTGGGATCAACATTTCAGAATAATGATGACTGTGGATGACAGGTGAAGAAGAGAGTACAGGCAAGATGGAGAGGTGGAGAAGAGTGTCAGTACTGATTTGTGACAGATGAGTACCAGTAAAAGTGAAAGGGAAGGTCTACAACAGGGTAGTGAGACCAGCTATGTTATATGGGTTGGAGACAGTGTCATTGACAAAAAGGTAGGAGTCAAAGTTGGACGTGGCAGAGTTACTGATGTTAGGATTTGCACTGGTTGTGATGGGGGTGGACAGGATTAGCAATGTGTATATGACAGGGCAGCTCATGTTGGACGGTTTTGAGACAAAGCCAGAGAGGCAAGATTACATCAGTTTGGACATGTGCTGCAGAGGGATGGTGAGTATATTGGGAAAAGGATGGTAAAGATGAAGTTGCCAGGTAAGAGGAAAAGAGGAAGGCCTTAGATAAGGTTATTGTGTGTGGTGATAGAGGACATGCAGGTGGTTGGTGTAACAGAGCAGGATGCAGAGGACAGGCAGAAATGGCAACATATGATCCACTGTGGCAACCCCTAACAGGAACAACCAGAAGAAAAAGAAGATATTGTGATGTCAGTCTTCATAGATTTGCCAATGAGTTGCCAGACATAACACAACTGTATGAGTAAATGACTACAAATATGAGGCACAGATATGGCCAGTGTGCATAACGCAGTTTAATGGTATGAGCTCAGTATATCACATGCAGTTCAACACACACGTATGCAACAGCAATTTACTATGAAAATACCATGTATAGGTCTATCACATTTCTGAGAGAACCAAACATATCATAGTTATATTCACAAGTAAAATATGAATATGTACGACATCCCAGTAACTGGCGTAGTGTTGTCACAGTCAGTATTGTTCAACACACACTGCAGTAGTAGTCATATCTGAGCCATCCTTTCCTGGGGTGACTCAGGCACCTGATCTATGATCTATGTCACTGCAGACACACCCAGATGCTATGGCCATAGGTTTTGATGAGCAATATATCAGTACAGCAAGTCTTATCAAGACATATATGGTACAGTTCATATTTCTCATTCTTATGTACCCCCTACTGCAGTGCATTACATGATTACTTGTTTGACATATTATTCAAGTGTAGGTGGTTATGTCCTGCTTGGTTTTTCTTTTTCTTTTCACTGTTTCTCTCTCTCTCTCTCTCTCAAGGATGTAGGATGTACATTTGTTTTGCATAGGCAGCAGCTTGCCTTTTGCAGGTAATGCTCATGAGCAGCTGATAGCCTATGCACCAATTGGCATCCCCCACTTGCTAAATACATGCAGGACAGCTGTGTTGTTATTCATATGGCCAATGGATGGCAACACACTCCTATCATTGAGTACATCATGTGAGCATTGGCCCTTTTCCTTGCCAGTGAGGAGGCCTTCATGGAGGTGTGTGAACAACAGCATCACATAGGGTATTTGGAAATAACTCTTACAACCAAATATGTAGAGACAGGCAAACAAAATGGAGGGAGAATATTCCAGACATAGTGACAGAATGTAAATATTGCTGTTATACATTTGGATTAATGCTAGTCTAACAAGGTTTGTGTGGACATGGAGTTTCTGTGTGATTTTAACTCTGACAGTGTTATGTGTTTGGCATAACTCTCACCTATAGGGATATCTGCAGAATGGCCGGAATTTGAATTCCTATGTTTGGTGTGTTCCTCAGACATTTTTTGTCTTTGGAAAATCAATAGCATACTCTAGGGATTACAGTCAGTAACTGCTAACATCCATTTGTGTTTCTGACCTCATATCCCTTAGAAAAGATATGTTACAACTAACCCTGTTACAACAGCAACATTCTCAGTTTATAACAGCAATATTTCAAATATGCCCCTGTTTCTGGGCCTCTGTCCCACAATTATGTCAGGCTTTGTCCGGATGTCATGCAGTAAGAGGTTGATAGGCATGGTATGTGATTATTTAGTGCCTACATCCCTGACATTATCCCAGTGATGTATCAGACTGCCAGACATGTTATGTGGAAGAGGCCTTATATGTGAGGGGAAAGCCTGGACATTCGGTAGGACTCTGTACAGTTGAAAGGTCTGTGTATTTCTGACAATTGTTGACAGACTGTCAAGACTGTGTAGCAGTGTATTGTCTCAATGTTATTTGGCCTGTGTAGGGAGGGGCATGGATGTATGTGTTATGGCTCCTTTTCTATCTGCCTGTGTATGCTGCTCCTGTTTCTGGTGGTCTATCGGCTGTATATGTTTGTAGGGGCAGACTGAGACATGTCCCATACCACAGTCAGGCATCATAGTACACTGTGAATTTTGGACAGTATATGTGGGGGTAGTGTGTGAGTGGCAAACATGTTGAGATGTTTTTGTTCACACAGTTCTTACACTGTACTGCTCCCTCACTGTGACTGTGGTTGAATTGGTTGTGGGTATGTACTTTCACACTGGTGTCTGTCTTTCAGTGCTGTGACATCCCTGTAGTGCCTGATATATTTGCCAATACACGTGTAGTTCTCCCTAGCAGATTTGGGTTAGTGCTGTGTCAGTTTGACTGTAGTTTGGACAGTGCTTGGTGACATGCTTAGCAGCTGAGTGTCATTTCTCTAATGTGATGTTATGTCCAGATATTTGTAGGATGTAGTGTTGCCTGGCCCCCATAAATATTGTGTATTTCTGACACATCAGTGGAATGATGTGAGGATTTCAGTCACTAACTAGTGGGAAGTAATTGAGTGTTGGACTTGTGCTATTTCAGTCAATATATGTTAGGACAGACATAAGGGTGTTACTGCAGCAACTGTGTCAGCTTATCCACTCCAGTATTTCAGATATGTCCCTATTTCCATGGCTTTCTCCCCCAACTTTGTCAGGCCTGGCCCAGATTCATTGCACTAAGGAGTTCTGAGCCTACCTCAGGACTGTCTGGATTGTTGTAGTATGTCCAGGTTTATTGCTCATATTTCTGGTCTGCTCCACAGATGCATTATTTTCATATCCCTGGTAAATCACTGTGATGATCTGAGGATTTCTGACAGTAAATGATGACAAACATTTCAGTTTCAGAACTCACATCCTTCAGAACATGTATGCTGAAACATACCCTGTCACTCTGGCAACATTCTACATTTATAAGAGCGATATTTAAAATATGTCCCTAGTTTTGTCCCATTGTCCCATTGTCCCCCCCCCCCCCCATTTGGTCAGCCTGGGGCCAGATTTCTTGCAGTAAGGGTTTGGTAGGTATGGTTCTGAAGTATGACTCCACTACATGTTATGAGCATATACACACACACACACACACACACACACACACACACACACACACACACACACACACACACACACACACACACACACAATATACACACACACACACACACACACACACACACACACACACACACACAATATACACACACACACACACACACACAGACACACACACACACATAATATATATATATATATATATATATATATATATATATATATATATATATATCTGGGTCTACCTGATATGGTCGACAGTTCATATGGTCGAAACTCATTTGGTTGACGGCTCATTTGGTTGCCAACCAGTATTCAAGGCACTTAACAGGGATTTGCCCTCCTCCCCAAAGTTGTGCGACCCTGGAGTTGATATATATAGTTAGGGGGGGGTGTGGTGGGCAAAGTCCCACACTAATATTTATTTAATAGTAATTTAAAACATGAAAATACAGCAAAAATGAAACATTTTAAACAAATATGGGTGGGGGCTTTGCCTGCACACACCCCATTGTGGGAGGCTGTGCCCCCCACCCTCCTAACTATATATATCAACTCCAGAGTCACACAACTTTGGGGAGGGGGGCAAATCCCTGTTAAGTGCCTTGAATACTGGTTGCCGACCAAATGAGCCGTCGACCATATGAACTGTCGACCATATCAAGTAGACCCATATATATATATATATATATATATATATATATATATATATATATGTGTATATTTTATATGTATATCACTATTTATATTATGTATATATTTGTATATATATATATATATATATATATATATATATATATATATATATATATATGCATCTCCATGGTTCCACTTCACAATATCGAATTACTGAAAGCTCAAACTTCATATGGTCAAGACCATATGATCAAGTTTTCAGTAACTCGAAATTAGGAAGTGGAATAAAAATAAACAAAAAAAAACATTGTTTCTGCCCCTGCAACCCCCCACCACCCTACTTAAATATACCAAGTCCAAGATTGTGCTACAGTGGGGAAAAGGGAAATCTCCCATTCCATGCTGTATGCAGAAGTGCAGAAAGGGAGATATTCTGTTTCCTCGCTATAGTGCGATCACGGAGATGGTATATTTAAGTAGGGAGGGCCCTCCTGCAGAAACAATGTGTTTGGGTTTTTTTTATTCCACTTCCTAATTTTGAGTTACTGAAAACTCAATCATATGGTCTCGACCATATAAAGTTTGGATTCAGTAATTCGATATTGTGAAGTGGAACCATCTCTATGCATATATACATGTGTATATGTATAAATATGAAACCTGACTGATTCTCAGGAATCTTTTCCCTACTGTTGAATGACCATATGTTGGAAAAATCATCAGAAATCCCTACAACTCAAATGGTGTAGTGGTATCTTTGGTCTGGTCCCCATAACTGTTGTGTATTCCTGACACATCAGTGGGATGATGTGGGGATTGAGGTCACTAACTATTGAGAAGCAGCTGAGTCCTGGTATTGTGATATTTCAGACGATATATGTTAAGACATACAGTGTTACTACATCAACTTTCTTAGCTTATCTACTCATGTATTTTGGATATGTCCCTATTTTCAGGCCTTTGTCCCCTTACTTTGTCAAGCTTGGTCCAGATTAATTGCACTAAGGGTTTCTGAGCATACCTCTCCACTGCCAGGATTTTCACAGAATGTCCGGATGTTTGGCCCATACTTTTGTTCAGTTCCACAATTTATTTGTATTGTATTTGTCTGGTAAATCATGGTGATGATCCAAGGATTTATGTCAGTAAACAAAATGGCATAACATTTCAGTTTCCATCCTCATATCCTTCAGTAATTTTCTTCTGAAATGCACCCTGTTGCTGTAGCAAATGTCTTAATTTGTAACAGCAATATTTGAAATATGTCCCTATATGTATTTTTCTCTAAACTAAGGGCTTTTCCCTGTCATCTTCTACCAATCTATCTTACCAGTTTACCCACTGGATTATTTTAGTAGGACTCTGTGTCAGGTTTATTGAACCCATCCAACCCAAATCTTAATTCCTTTTGTGGTTTCTACCTACACACTATTTTGTCAGGTTTATGGATTTCAGACAACATATCTGGTTGTATGCCTCACTACATCTTCCTATGTTATTTGAATTGAGGATATACCTCTCAACCTCTTAGTGCAAGAAATCTGGACCAAGTCTAAAATAATGGGGGGACAAAGGGCTAACATAGGGGCAGATATTAAATATTGCTCTTGCAGACTTAGACATTTTACTAAAATTCTAGGTACTAATTCTGTACCCTGACTTTCTCTCTAGGTGTACCATAAGCCTGTTTTTCCCTCACTTCATATTGCAGTTCCTGTTTGTATTATACTAACTTACCTTTAATTTCTCTACAAACTGTCTAAAATTTCTCTAAATATTAAATGATTGCCAAATACCTTGTATTGATTCCTAACCAATGTTTTTATATTTTTGGCCAGATTCAATAAAGCCTACATGATCCTTTTACAGTGTGGGTGTGTTGCAATGTGTACAGAGTAGTGCACTGTTTTGGATTCAGTAAGTGGCTCTACATGGTGTGTAGAGCCAAGCAACCATGCTAAACACATTGGCATGCTAATTATAGGTTCCCTATCAGAAGACCGAAGACGCATTCTTTCGAATGCGTCTTGGTCGAACTCAAAAGCCTGAAATGGCAAAATATCGAAGCGGCTTTTCAGCAAATTCTTTCCCTGGGAAAGAATTTGCTTGGCCGCTTCGTTACTTTGCTGTTTTTGGCACTGTAGTGCGGTCTCAGAGTTGGTATATTTAAGTAGGGGGTGTGGGGGGGTGAAGCCCCCCACTTAATATAATGTTTAAAGTGTTTTTATATATATATATATATATATATATATATATATATATATTTTTTTTTTTTTGTTGGAACAGCGATTTTTTTTCCCTAAGAAAAAAATCACTGTTCTGACAGTTTGAAATTGTAAGCTTTCACTTACATAGGGTCGATTAATCACTGTTCACTTTTTTATGCATTCGGTGATCTAATATAGACCTTCATTATAGCATAAACAGCTGAACTGTATGCTAATCAACCAATCCAAGATGGAGGAGCTATTCAACAAGCTATAAAGCAACTGTGTAGACTCAGTACTGGCTTTCCCTGTGAATACTAAAACCTATTGGAATACAACCATGGAAAGGAGTCTACACAGAAGCAATGTTAAGGGCTGCTGTTACTTTAATTCATGTGTTTGTGCAACAGGCTGAAGTCTATGCTGCTGCTGCTGTTAATAGACCATGGTCAAGAAGAAGAAGAGTTTTCAGACCCCATTTAATTCATCATGATCTGCATGGTATGGAAATTGTAGAGTGCTACAGGATGGATAGAGGCACACTACAGGAACTCTGCAACCTCTCTTATACTCAACTTAGAGCCAGGGCAAACCAAGGAGAACTCATACCAGTGGAGACAAAGGAATGGGTAGGACTTAGAATTTTAGCTACAGGAACCTTTCAGAGACCAACAGAGGACATGCTGATGGTGTCACAGACATCAGTATCCAGGATCCTCCATCAATTCCTGAATGCTATGCTCCAACATGTCAGTGACTGCATATATGTTCTATGTACTCCTGAGAACAGGGCCATAAATATGCAGGAGTTCTACCCTGAAGCACACTACTCTGAAGTACTGGGTGCCATAGAATTCACTCATATAGAAATTAAGGCACCACCTGGGGAACAAGGAAAGCTCTACATAAATAAAAAGGGCTTCTACTCTATTAAATGTCAAATTATGTGTAATGCCAAGAGAATCATCTTGAATGTGTGTGCTGGGAACCCAGGCAGTCACCACAACTTACATGTCTGGCATACCTCCCAACTGTATCAGATATTCACTAGGAGAGATATCCCACAGGGTCATTTACTGAAGATTGCAGGTTATGCACTGGAACTGTGGCTGATGACACCCACTGAAAAAGCCCATAATGAGTCACATGCTTAAACTAGAAATATCACAGAGCATGTGTTTGGGTTGCTGAAGTTGTGGTTCCAGTACCTGAATAAATCTGAGGGAGCCCTGCAGTTCAATCCACATACATGTATTGAAACATTCATCATCTGTGCCATGCTACACAACATCATCCTGAGAAAGCAGCTTCAACAGGATCAACAAAGGGAAAGGGGCACACATCCCACCACCAATGTCAAGGTCACCACAGCCACATGCAGGTGAGGAATAAGAGGGGGAACCAGCAGCTACTGTGGGTGTAGGCAGACATAGGTATGCTCAATATGTCCTTGCATTAGCTAAGAGGGAACACATAGCACACTCACTCACCACCTAAGGGGCTAAAACCTTCATCTTATGCACATACATACAGTAACATTGATGCCAGGCAACACTCACAACCTTTACCTACCCATGTAAAGGCTATATACTGCTAGCATCAGATGGAGTCAGCCCTGAACTAAACTGTTGCAACTGCTGGATTTACAAGGTAAGTGTTGATCCTGGAGTGTATTGTGTAATAATATGAATGAATGGCATATCCTTATATGTTGTTACTTAATAATGTAATCAAGTAAAAGGTGGATGATTTGTACAGAAATTACTTTAACATTTGACATGATGTGACGTTGGTTGTGACTGGTGTTTGTTTGCATTTCAGCTTCAGAGGTCCTTGTTGCTTGGGCAGGTTAATGTTAAGGGCCTCCGCATATATGGGTTTAGTGTTGCTATGTGTGGGTGTTGATGGTGTGGGTTTTGAAGGGCTATGTGTTGCTTGAGGTGTAGTGCAGGTGTTAACCTTCTCCTCTTGACTGTCTAGCACAATCTTGGCTGGAGAGAGCTTTGCTTCCAGTTTAGCTATGTAAGTGCATCTCTCACAGGTTGTAGTGTTGGGTGATAGGAGGAGAGGGTTTTCTGTGTACATGAGGCAGGTGCTGCGTTGCCCTAGTATGCCCAGATTCACCAGGTGGACAGGAGAAATCATGGAAGCTGACCCTTGAACATGCCTATTTAGGTGCTTTTTTTGTAAAGTACAAGAGCTGTTTTCCCTTACCTTTGCAAGGTACTTTGCAATTATAGGCTGTTTAGTGCCTACAATTAATTTCTCCTTATTGACAGAGAGTTGAGTGCTTGTATCAGTTTAAGGCTTCCTAGTGCTTTACAGCAGGTTCTAGAGCAAGTGTTAGTTACAGGGGTTCAGATTTTAGTGCTACTACTGAGAAACCAGCTAGTTCTAAGGGAAAATTTGAAGAGCAGACTTTCTGGCACCTAGAGTACTTTAACTGTAGCCCCACGGTGCTGCACAATGTGAAAAATGCGCAAACACATGCGTTTTTAAGCCAGAAAGTTGAAAGTGATAGAAAGCCCAAAAAGGCTAATAAAATTACAATTTCAGAGCTAGAAACCACTCCTCTAGTGTTAGATAGCCAGTAAATTGCTCACCACTCTCATTGGTAAGCAGTAGGACTTCCCTCTGCCACAGCAAGTTCTGGATAGCTCTGAACACAGAAAATAAAGTTCTGAGACCAGCAAAGCCTGGGATCTGGACTATACTAGCTAGGAAAGGTGGGAAACGAGCAAACAAGATAGTATTTTTTTTACAATGCAATAATACAGTAAATAAACACAGAAAAGGCTAACACACTTGAGTGTGCAGCCCTAAACAGTAAATGCAATTAAAACTCTACAAAATTAGCAATTTAAAACTTTTTAAAATGAAGCAAGGCAAGTGCACAACTGAAAAATGATTTAAGATGCAGTAATGCAGTAGAATAAGCAGCTAGTCTATATATACAGCGAAGTCTATATATATAGAAAATCAACTAAAACACACTTAAACAATTCAGATGCAGTGCAACCTAGAGCACTTGAGTTGTAGCAATATTAAGGCAAATACAGTTTTGATAAATGCAATAAAATATACTCTATATTTCCAAACTGTTTGAAAAGCACAGTCAGAACACAAGGAGATTCAAGCAATTTTTTTTGTTAAAGAAAGGGAGAAAGGAGGAACAGAAGGAAAGAAACTAAGTGGGTTGGCCTTCTCAGATGTTCTCTCTGTATTAGGTAGAATGAGCTAATGACACTAGACTGGGAGGAGTGTCCCAGATCAAATTTACAGTAGGGGCGGGCAACTGCAAAGCCACCAAATATAACAACAAGACACCAACAGGGAGAGTGAGTAACAATACTAAAGCTATTAGCCTACACTCTTTTAGACAGTAAACACTACAGAAATCTTTATCACAGCAGTGAGCCACAAAATTAAAGTTTTTAAACAGATAAAGGGGCAAGGATACTCTACAGAATCCTTTTAACTGTAAACATATCAGTTAACCATGCATATTAGTTAATAGCAATAAAATACAGTAAAACATATGCAGCAGGCAATAAAAAGTGTTATATATAAATTGATAGAAGCAATAACCAGTATAAATAAGCCAAAAAACAGGATACTTATTATTATATGTCTCAGATCAGAGTTGTAGTCAATGCTTCTCCTCCACTCTGCTCAGTGTGTATAGACAGAAATCCTCTCAAAGTTAGGGCTTAAATACCAGAAGATACAACCTTAGACAACTTTTTAAAAAAAGCTCAAAAGAACAAACCCCTACTAGCCAGCAGCCAATCAACACAATCCTGCCACAAAGGTAAAGAAAGGCTTCTGCTAATTCAAGATGGGCTGGTCATGTGCTCAGAACAATCACTGCAAAAACTGTTCTTTTCTTTGCTTTTCACAGCTGATGTGACATAGAGTTGAAACATCAGGCTCATGCTGAATGTCTGGAGAGACTGAGGGAAGCGAGTGGTATGTATGCAGCACAACACAAGTATTATTGTAGGTTTAAAAGTTAATGATAGTTTTTTTGGTATTCTGTACAGTAGTAGCAAAGTGAGCATGCATATTTTAACTGTAAAAGCAAGTATGCATGCATAAGTCTGTAGTATAAACCAACTTTAGGAATAAAGTGTAAGATTGTTGTCAGAGGTTGTGGATTCAAATACTATGAGCAGCAGTTATACGATACTGCATATCCTTCATAATATTAGATAAATTAAACTCTATACAAGTGACATAAATGCCCTGCTGTTAACTTTAATCAGTATACTTGAACCAAGCATATGTGCAATATATGCACACTGCAAGGATTATTTGAAGCAATTTGTAACTATAGCTTATAGTTGATAGGATATACTTAGTATACTAGTTCAGATAAAATAGTTGTGTAATTGTGATAGTGCGTTGTATGTCAAATATGATGGTACTAATTTTATCTTTTTTCTCTCACCCAACCCTTATCTCTTTTTTTATTTTCTGTTATGTGTCATCAGAATGTCTCCATGTCATCCGTCTGCAACAAATCACTAAATGCTTCACAGCACAGAGAGGTAAGCCAGCCTCAGTGGATCAGCCTGCCCCAGCTCCAATACTGATGCCCAGGATATCTGGGACCCAACCTGGCAAGCAATGCCTCTGCTGCACCTGCACTACTTGCACCCTTGAGTAGCACTGCCCCAGCAGCTGGTGTTTTGGCACCCTCTGGAAGTAGTGGCAGAGGTGGGGATTTCATCACTCACCAGGAGATGCCAGGGTTGGTGCATAGTGTTGTGCACCACACCATTGGTGTATACCTATGCCAGATGGATAGGCTGCTCTCCCTCATGGTACATAGTAGGAGAAGGCATCAAGCACTCAATCAGCCAGCAGAGTAAGGGAACAGTGATGACAGTCCTGAGGGCAAAGACTAGATTCTCACTGTCACCATGTTTGCTGGGCATGAGCTTCCATTTTCCCCTCCATTACCCCAATCATGGTGTCCCCCAGCCTTTTGTGTCCCTCACCATCCCTGTGTCTTGTCTTGCTGGTTTTGTTTGTTTGCATTTGCTTCATCACCCACCCAGCTTACCTGACCCAGAAATACCAATGTCCCTTACCCAGCATTCATCTCTTAATGAATTAAAAACAAAATGGGCACCTGTCCCACAAAAAAAATATTGTCCCATACATAGATCTCTATTTCACACACGTGTCATGTTGAAACACTTGATTTGGTTCAGTTGGCTCTACAACATGATTGTGTTGTTGTCACCCCAATTTGTGGAGGTCTTGTCTTTCAGCTTTTGCCAGTTAAGGGGCACCACAGCGGAACTCTTGTCCCCTAATGATTGGAAGTGGATTTTTACAGTGCTGAGGTGCTAGCCCAATGCCCAACCTTCAAAGAAGGCACACCAATTCATGCACGCACCTACCTGCATGTCTTTAAACATCGCTTGACCATGGGGAGGACATGCAGACTCCACACAGAAGGCCCTCCAGCCGAGAATCGAACTGGAGAACCTCTTGCTCTGAGGCGACAACGCTAACTGCTGCACCGCCGTGGCCTACAAGGTGACAGTCCAAATTCAGCTAATATTCTGTACATATTTTCAGTTTACACTGTTAAACAAATGGATAGCTATGATTCTCTCCCTCCTGCACATTCCTGTGTTTCTTTCCCTTTGTTCTTCCCCCTCCTGCTTGCTTCACATTTCACCATTTTCCTATCAACCCCATTTAACACCTATAATCTGATCAAAAAATAAAATCACACACAACACACATAAGTACCAAAAAAGCAATGTAGCCCTTCACTTTTTGGCTCTACGTTTGTGTGGAGTTGGACAATGCACACCAATGCCAAGCAATGGTAAACGGCTGTTCTGTAGTGTGGTTTACCTCTGTGGAATGCCGGTTAAACATGCAGCACTAATGTAAAAGTAACACAACAGTAACACAAGGTGACTGTAATATAAGAATAATTCCATTGCATTATCAGTATTTATTTAAATAGTAACAAATGGTGACTGTAGTATAACAATAAGTTCATTGCATTATCACTGCTTATTTAAAAGTATTACATACACCTGGATTCGAACCCAGTATCATCTGGGCTCAAAATGAAATGTGCCAATGCATTTACACTTGCTGCCACAGACTTAACTATGTAGGAGGTGTGTTTCATACACTTATTACTAGCTCTCAGAATTTTAGCAGTAAGCCTTGCATTTGCGCACTGCTTAACTATGCATAAACAGGGAAGCAATAGAACTATCACTCATGTTCAAACACTTTGCTAGCCATCACGCAAACCCACTGCTCACTGTTGCAGTATGCAGACTAAACATTAGCAAGTATTAGTTCTGCTTACTGTCCATTTAGTCTTTATGGCATGAAATTATATGTGGAAACAACAAAATGAAGGTCCTATCTAAGAATATGGCAAATATTTGCAATGTAGCCATGTATTACCTCCCCTAATGCACTGCAACCCTAGTCTCTCAATACTTGTTCATAAATATATCAACTATACTACATAAATTAATAAGAAATGTGTAATATACCATGCAGGTCTTTAGAATGACAATACACATTCAGATTTTCAAGTACATGTTGTAATGTGGACACCTGTTTGCATATACTTTGTAAAGCTGTCTCTTAAACTATACCTACACATTGGAACACAACCACCACATACTACTCATTGCAGACTCATTAATCTGTAACATGCAGAACTTGAACTATCTTGATAGTTGAACATGTATACGCATTGATTTCATGCATGCCTCCCAACATCTTCTCTCCAACATCCAGTGCTGATGTCATCCACCATAAGTTGTCCTGCAGCCTTGTAAAAATCAGACTTGTGCTGTGGTGCTTGCTTAAAGTACTGTGTTTTCTAGTTTGTACTTAGATAGGTAAAGGTTCTGTTCTCACTGCAGTCAACTGGTGTATGTGTGCCTGTGTGTGTGTGTGTGTGTGTGTGTGTGTGTGTGTGTGTGTGTGTGTGTGTGTGTGTGTGTGTGTGCATGTTTCTATCTAGCCAGAATAGCATGTGTGTATCTGACAGTTATTATTCCAGTTCCATGCGTTGGCAGTATTTTGACACTTGCACATGCCTACACATCAATTTTATGCAGACCTCCCAACATCTTTTCTTCAATATCCAGTGCTGACGTCATCCACCAGAAATTGTCCTGCAGCCTTGCAAGAGTCAGACTTCTTCTGAGGTGCTGGATTAAAGTAGTGTGTGCGTAGATAGATAGGGGTTCTGTTCTCACTGCAGTCAACTGGAGGGTGTGTTTGTGTCCTTAATTGACATTACAGAGTGCATTTTACATCAGCATGTGGGACACTACTATTAGCATTTTCTCCTCACCAGACTCTGCTGATCTCATCTGGTATAAAGTTTTGTCTGACACTCTTCAAGTCAGACTTGAGCTGTGGCACTTGACTTAAATACAGAGTTCTCTAGTTCATGTACTTAGATAGGAAAGAGTTCTGTTCTCACTGCTGATTTGTGAATGTGCAGTATTCTCATCAGGGCAGGGTCAGAGACCAGTTGGGGTGGCCAGGCACAAGTCACCGCATCCTATACAATACAGATTACAGTGACAGGGCTTTCAGTCTTTCCACATACATCATGGCATAGTTTGCAGGCCCTTTATTTTCTTGGTGAGAAGCCCCATTGGTCTCTCCAACTGCTGCAAATGTCTGGTAAGGTACATGCAATAGGGAGCATTATACTCTATTAGTGTTCTGATGATGTTCGAGTATGGTGCTGGTATATAATCCCCAGATCTGAATGCGATGGCCTGAAGTATGAGATGCACAACATATCTTTTCCATAAAGAAATGCACTTGTAATGAATGAAACAATATAACAGAAATGATTTGGCACCAGACCCAGGACTTCTCAAGAATACTACAACCGATGTCACTGCAATTGCTCCCTAAGCTACAAACTATTACAAAACCACCCCTAACCAGCTGTCCACCCCAATTACATTCAATGATATGACCCACAAGCCAAACAATACACATATACATACATACATACACATATAAATTTTATAAAGGAAGTTACCAATTTCTTATAACTCTCATGCAAAACCCCTATCCATTTAATGAAAACAAATAAATAGAACTGTAACTAAACTGAATAAAATAAATTAAAAAAATGATAACTCTTAAATTTTAACTAATTGGAAGATCTGATGAAGAAATAGAGAATGTGCTGCACATCTTAGTTGGCCACTCTTTCGTACCCATTGTTTTAAAAAAAGCATAGACCATGATGTACAGAGGCCACAGGCCATCAAAATTTAAAATGATATACTGACACCTTAGAAGTATGTGTTAACAATGATACTGGAAAGAAAGAACAGAGAGGATGTATAAAAAATCCAGGTGTAACAGAATATTTAAAATTAAAACAAACTTAAGAACTATTTAAACACTTACCTCATAATGTGATAAACTTATTTATAAAATTATTGAATGAGTTACTAAGAACAATAGTTCTGTACAGCCTTGGATCATTGTTAAATGCATAATTGTCTGTTTTCAAACCCCCAAGCACATAGGGTCAAGCCCACCTTCCCTACATACCCCTTATGATGGTAATGGGAGGTGACAACCTTGGACCCACCCACTAAAAATGTAATAAAAAGCAAGGACATAACCATTTGTACTCACTCATCTGCACAAAAAGGCATTTCTGCCTTGAACTGAACTGAGTACCTGTCTTAATTTTAAACCTAACCGAAGGACTACAGATCTACCTCCCACAGGTACCTGGACCCAACCAAACCCTGAAACAAGAAGTACCTCAGGAACATGAGAAGAAGAAACACCTATGACCACAGGAGGTTCTCCCCCAGGAGCATCTCCCCCTCTGAAAAACACACCCCAAGTTCAACCCCCCCCCCACTCAGGCAAGTAGATAGATAAGTGATTTACGTTTTGCCCTCACTGACTCTCATAATAACTGAGGTTCATTACTTGGCACTACCTGGACTAGGACTGGGCTGTTACCTGTTTTTCAATACTGAGTAATTTATTTTAATTTAACCAATGTGATCATACTTTCCATGTTTAATAAACTATTTTCTTCCTACTAAAATGGTACATTTAAAACATTTGGTTACAATACAATGACAAAAGTCAGATTCAACAGTTCTTGTAACAAGAAAAATTCTGTATTCTCAAACGGCTTAGGCATACTTTCATATACAGATTGTTTTACCAGTCTGTTAGCTATAGCATAATCAGCTTTTACAGGTATAATACTATTACTATTAGTTCAGCAATATTTTGCTATGTGTCTAGCATAGAACATTTAAAGCAAACTAGTTCAGAAAGTAATGTTTTTTGCTTGTTTGCAGGCATAAATATACTTTTAAGTGAGGTCTTCCTGGTTATTCTTTGTGTATGTAAGTCGGAGTTTGAGTTTGCTACTTCAACTAATAACAATCATTCTGCTGATATAGCTAACATTAGAAGATTGGGGATCCCACTGAGACATCCGCTTTCTTAAGTTACAAGGAATGCGCTCTTAAATTTATCTACAGCCAGTATTTCTAAAACCTTTTTTGCATCATTTACATCAAGTTCTAACCACAACTTTAAAATCTGCATTAAGTCAGTCGTGTGATCTCAAGGATTAGTCCAAAATAAACATCCAGTCACAACACTAAAAGAAACATTCATCTGGTGAGTTCCAATCACTAGTTAATATTTCTTTTTCAGTTTTTGATAATTCTGTACATTAACACCTTCCAATTTTTGGGAGTCTGATGCTAGGCGTGAAGACAAAATCATGGACCCTTCACTTGAGGTCAGTTTTATCTCATTGCACATCAGTGAAATGCTGCAAGGTATGTCTCAAGATAGTCATCTGATTCAATTTTCAGTTAAGAATTGGTTTTGAACCCTCACTCCCATCCCCGTGAGGTGGTCTGTTAATCTACTGGGTTGCTGAGTTGTTGCAGGTTTAGACTCTGTTACTCTATAAATGCATATCACTTCAGGAGAGCTGTGGTAGCATTCACCAAAATCTCAAACATTTTTTCTATTTTTAAATACTAGTACAGGCAACTACAGTATACACAGAGATAGGGTCAGTCTTTGACAGAAACCATATTCTCTACCAAAAGAATTGTCATATGGGCAGAAGGGTAACACTCAAAACAACTGAATTATTTTTTTGCACAAGATTAGAGTAGTCAAGGATTCAGGAATAAAAAAAGAATCAAAGAAGATATCAGCTCCCAGAGTCAGCAGTTATTAAAAGCTGCAATAGCATATTTCTCTGTTGTGGGTAAATCTTTCAGAATGAATGCAGGTATTAAAGAATCACAGTCCACAGTTTTACAGCAAACTGTTATTTTGTTGTCCACTAAGAACTATCAATGTTACAACTTGTTCTATATGCTGCAAAAACAGTCCAAATTCCAGTTCTGTAGATATCAATTGCCATGTTTATTTACAGGGACAGAAATGGAAAAAAAAAGATCTCTCCAGCTTTAAGAACAGTATAAATCAAAATTCAGATACATGAAGCAAAACAGTCCACAGTTCCAGCTACTGCTGTTTGACACATTTTCATTTTGTTTGACTAAAACAGTTCAGCAGTTAACAGAAAGCACATCTTTTTATTTACTGCAGCTTGTAGCAGTATTTATCAGACAGGCAATTTTCTTTCTTCATCCAAGAGTTTTTTTTAAATACAGGATAACTTCCTTCAACTGTGTTTCCAGAACTCACTTTCACTATGCAATATTCCTTTTCAGCCCCTAAAGGTTCCTTCTAACTCTCACCTTTTATCCTGTAACAACATGGGGTAACTTTCTCCAACATTGTTCGTGAGCAGCTTCCTCTTAGTCCCCCGAACATCCTTCTAATCATTTTCTTCCAAAACTTGACATTTCTTCTAAAATCTGTCAGTAATACCATTTATACTCTGTCTGCAGCTATTTAGCTCCACCCTGGGTTCCTTGGAGAACTCCCTAGCTGCTAGTCTCAGCCTTAAAGGAACAGCCTCCTACAGTCATTACTTTGTCACTGTATATGTAGCCATCCTTCCATCCTCAATCCCTTTTTTCCATTTTTGCACATGGGATCAGGGTATCACCTCACCAATAACAATCATCCTGAGCAAAGGTTTACACTGACAGATAGCTAGCCTTGTCACTGTAGTTCTTCTTCGCCACACACTTGCATGCATAGTCACACCTATGGCCAATTTAGAGTGT
>NC_056747.1:1031937672-1031985172 GCF_019279795.1 Protopterus annectens | reverse complement strand
CTAGGGATCTTGCACATTTCGGCACAGATGTTTAGGCTTGGTCAGCTGGGGCAGATGCATCGTATAATTTAGGAATACAATGTCTGATCACTGAACATGGAGCAAAAGTCTGTGAAGTTGGAAGCTGCACCATTTTGGGAACCAGATCATTCCTTCTCGTATAAGAACTTAATTGGTACATTGCTAGCCATATTTAAAAACTTAATCATCAGTATTTCACTTGGTGTCAGTGTCCAGCCTTGTGTTCCTGCACGTCCCTGCACTAGCTCACCTGAATGTGCCTTGCTGGACTTCTAAGAAAATAGTCCAGAATACAGAATTAACCTACCAGCTCCCCGAGAGACTTTTCCTTGAAAGGAAAAGAGTGAAACTATGTGTTGTAACTGCTACTACCAGTTGTAACAATAACATTTAATATAAAGCTACTGCTAGGTTAGGCAAGCTTCCCAGCCAGGTTAGCCAGCAGCCACTCCCCTTTTAGCATTTAATTAACCCTTACTTCCCCATTTATACCATCCTTGTTGCAAACCAGGATATCTCCCCCCTCTCCCTTAGCCTGATATCCCCCTTTAAGGGACTTTTTTGCTGCAATAAAGTGACTAGCCACTAGGCGTTATACTATAAGCTTTCTGTCATGTAATTCATTTACCTATTCTTTACCAAATCCTCCCTAACTCAGTTCCCAGTCTTCTTCTGATTATTGTTTCAATCTCTCATTATTGTCCCAGTATACCTTAAACACATATTACTCCTCTAACATCACATGCCTATCCTTGCTAGCCTCTTAACATTCTTCTACATCTCTTACTTTCAGACTTACCTGCAGACTTTCACACGTCACTGATTGTCATCATCGACAGTCTTGTCTGTCTGGTTATTGTCTCTACCCGCTCCATTCGCCCTGTGGGCTCACTCCGCACCGCTACCCTGCCCCCAATTCCCACCCGCCCCCACTGCTCCTACATTTATTTCTCTAAAACCACACCCCCATCACATCTGCTGCAATCTAGCAGATCATTTCATTAGCACTCCCAACCCGCCTTGTCACAGCACCACACCTGTTGTTACCTTACCTCCCATCCCTCCTTGTTACATCACCTCACCTGTTGATATATCTCTTTACCTGTTCACACTACCTTACCTTCCATTCTTCTTCCACTTTACAATTTAATATAATGGCTATATTACCTATCCCATGCCAAATACAACTATTACTCTTGGTCTCACTCTTTCCTCCTCTAACTATTGCCTATCTGCTAACCTCCTACGAACAACCATTATACCCCACCCTTCTCTTCCCCTCCAAACTCACTTCGACTCCACTACTAGCTATCTCTCAAAACTTGATAAACATCACATCCAAACCCTGCTACCTACAAGCCAAATATCATAGACTAGCACACATTAAGTATACCAATCTAAATATTAGAAAATTACTTGACTATTATTGTAAGCGTCACTACCCTATAAATAGAATATACCTTCACTCCTTACTAGACAGGGACATTCATCCTAACCCTGGCCCCAGCAATACCCTTGCCACTGAAAAGTGCAACCCTAACAACTCTAGTACCCAAGCCCCTACCAAACCTTCTAACTCACTCTATATAGCACATCTCAATATATGTAGCATTAATAATAAAATTGCCTACCTCCATGCCCTCCTGGATGTCCACCTATTTGACATCCTATGTTTATCTGAAACATGGCTAAAACCTACAGTGAAAGACAATGAAGTCACCAAACCTGGTTACAATATCCTTAGACTAGATCGCACAGCCAAAAAGGGAGGAGGGGTAGCAATCCTTTATAAAGCAGAGCTACAAGTTAGTACTGCAAACCTTAGACCACCTTCGGACAATAATGCTGAAATACTCATTTCTAAATTTCAGGTCAACACATGTAAATCCATATATATAATCTGTATCTACCTTCCTCCAGGAAATAACATTAATACCATTGAAAATATCCTTAATTGGCTTTCTATTAATCTCCCACAAGAAACAATAGTCCTAGGAGATGTTAATATCGACTGGAAGTCCTGTAGTAATGTACACCCTACCACCCATATTAACCTATATGGCTTCTCATACGCTATTGACTCCCCTACCAGAATTAATAAACCCAATAACAAAGAAAGTACCTTAGACTGGACTCTTACTAATGCTCCTCATCAAACATACAAAGTAGGATCCCTCACAGATGACCTAAGTGACCACTCACTAACTTATATTATCAGACATAAAACCAACCTAACTTACCCAAACACATTTAGGACAATACGCACCAAAAAGCAATTTATCCCTGAACTTTTCCAGAGAGAACTCAAGCAATGTAATTGGTCACCACTAAAATCCCTCCCACTAAATGAAGCAGTGGAATACTTTAATTCCACATTCTTAGCCATCCTTGACCACCAGGCCCCAACTCGCTCTGTTAGAAATAAAATACTATAAATATAGTGCTATGTAACATGAACTACGTAAAGAAGTACGTAAAAAAAGTACAATTATATTTACTTTGAAGGAGAATATTATAAACAAATCCAGGGAGTGGCAATGGGGACCGCTTGTGCCCCCATGTATGCAAATTTAGTAATGCTGGACTGGAAAACTGAAAAATTATTCAAGAGTAAATATTTCAGGTACATTAGACAGTATTCGAGATTTTTGGATGATATATTTATTTTATGGGATGGACCTGAAAATATTATTGAAAAATTTATGCAATATTTGAACAGTACTAGTCAATTTTTAAAATTTACTTACAGCTATAGTTCTGTTGGTATAGCATACCTTGATACATACATTTCTAGTATTAATAACAGATTCAAATCACGTATTCATAGGAAGAATACTTTCTCCGATAATTATTTAGAGTATTCTAGTAATGACCCCTACAAAACTAAGAAGAGCATTTTTAAGGGTCAGTGCATTCGTGCAGCTAGGATGACATCCACCTTTAATGACATGATAGAGGAAATAGAATTAATTTGTGGATTATTTAACACTAGGGGGTACCCCTTAAAATTAATGAATGAGACAAAAACGTATATAATTGATGAGTGGGGGAAAAAAAAGTCAGTCCACTGTTGGGTAAGCCAATATTAAACAAGACCACAGGCAATGAATGTGAAGTTAAATATAATCGAGCATGTATCTTGGAATACACTCCTCAGGTTAAACAAATAAAACAAATTTTAAACAAACATTGGAACATTCTTACTGTGGACAAAGAATTAAAAGATATTGTGAGACTGCTTTATTTTTATATAAAATGGGGATTAATATGAAATTAGTATTTGAGAGGAGAACTGAAGTAGGACAAAAGCACTTGATGAGGTTAACCAAAGACTTTTTCACTAGTATATACATATATATATATATATATATATATATATATATATATATATATATATATATATTCCATAGGACAATATATGGGTACAGAGTAATCTATATTATGATTTTAGACCCACTAGATGGGTTAGATGTTAGATAGGAAGGACCTAATGTCATATGAATTTTTAAAATACTTATTTATTAGTTTTACATGAGAATTTTAGTTATAGTAATAATATTTTGAATTTTAGCAGTCAATTGATTATTTAAGAACTAAGATATGTATTGGATGTGATTTACAAACTTTTATTTGTAAATATAGTTGCTATATAACAAAACCAGCAGTCATTAAATGTTTGTAGAATGGTTATAATAATGCCCTTTATAACATTATTTAATAATGTAAGGATGTTTTGAACATTGATTAGTGTTGTCACAACACATACAGTCATATTTAGTATTTACGTTGTCTACTAAATATGGTATGTTTCTTTAAATTAGATTGCAAGTTTGGTGCCGTAAAACCTAGAAATCGATTGTTTAATGAATGTTTAATTGATTCTGATGGAGTCCACATTGTAGTGGATGAAAGCGCTAGATCTGTATTATTTTAACATCAAGTTTATTATTTGTAAATTAAACAGGTTGTATTATAGCAGGTGTGAGTGAGCTTCTTCCTTTAAGCTTCCTATATTTAGTGTTTTTATATTTTTTACGTAGTTAAGTGTTACTTAACACTATATTTATAGTATTTTGTGTCAGAAATGGATAGCCAGGAGGAAGTAGCCATCCACAAGTGTACACCTGGAGATGAAGGAGAACTGCAGAGGCTTCGGTCGGAAGTCTCTTCACTGAAGGGAGAGGTTACACGCCTTCTTGAATTGATGATGCAACTAGAGCCGAAACGGCTGGTGCCTAATATGCAGACTGGAAGGGACGAACGGTCAAACGATAGCGATAATGATTTGGAACTACCTAATGGTCAAAAAAGTAATAAAACAGTTACTTCTACTTTTAAACCCACAGAGGATGTATAGGGAATTGGCTTGGACTTCAGCCGGTTTTCTGACAAGGAATTTACTTTTGATTTTTCGCTGTATAATACTGACGATGAATCATGGCGTATAGGAACTAAACCTAAATGACACATGGCTGGGAAAACCAATTCTCCGGCCGTTCACCATGGACACAATGAGCAAGTTGTGTGTCAACAAGACTCAGGACAATAATAAAATACAGGGATACAATGTTGACAAATTGGATAATTTTATTTTAAAAGATGTATGCCTTGATAAATCTAGCCAGACTGCTGGTATGAATGGTTCATTTTGTGACACATTCTCTGGTTCTTTACGAAAATTAATTTATGCTTTTGGGAAAGAATCTTAATATAATTAGGGGAATAAAAATTGACAATGCTTATTTAAATAAATGCTTAGTATTGAATATAGTTCCAAAGGGACTAAGATTTTTTAAGATGCCTATGGGTATATGGTTAAATGACCAAACTAGGGATGAAGTTAATGCTTTATTTAACCAGTTTGGTTTTGAATTTATGAAATTACTGATTAAGAAGAATGATGAAAAATTATGTGTATTAATTGACAAAGTAGAAAAATTGAATAAATTAATTACTGATGATCTACTGTTTGAACAATGCAAGAAATTATATTATAAACAGTATATGGAGGCTGATAGGAAAGCCCAGAACATAGTCCAGAAGAAATTTAAAAAAAAATTGATAGAGACACATCAGATTATAAAACAACAAAGTATATCCATGGAAAAAAAAAAAGGAACAATGAAGAAGTGAGGGATATATCGGGTCCACATGACAATACAGGAAATTATCGGTCCAATAGTGAGAATGTAAATTTTTATGGGGGAAAGGAACCGAAATGTAGGGGGGAACTAGCAAAAGAAATGGAAATGGAGAAAGAACAGACAGGGATGTTCAACATCAGGAATGGAGGGATTAACATTAATAGATAATGGTGTAGAATCTGTCATTAGTAACGCACAATATAATATAAATGCTGGTACTTCTATTCATGCATTTAATATTAATGGTATAGTTTGTAGCAAAACAAATTTAATATATTCAATTATAATGGAATGGAGCTTAGGGATGAGCATTTTACACTTTTCTCAAAGGGGATGTAATATGTGCCAAAGAAAATATTTCAAGTAGTGGATTGTATTACTGAGATCAAGAAATATGTAAGGAAAATCAATCTAGCTATTTATTTCAGCAACAAACCTCCTACAGGTGAGAAAGTTGTACTAAAGAAAAAAAGCACATATATACCACCCACCCTAATGTAGCAATTTATGAAAAGTTAGTTGCTAATGATATATATAGGTTGCAAAATGAGACTAGACACAAAAGGATGAAAAGCAACCTATCTAATGAGGAATTATTATTATTCCAACGGCTAAAAAATGATGACAATATTAGAATTATGAAGCCAGACAAGGGGGGTGGTATGGTATTATATGATCAAAATGAACATATTAACAAAATGTTTAAAATACTGGTGGAATCAGGAAATTATATGTCTGTATCAATGAAATTAACATAGGGTACAGACGTATTGAAATGTTCTTAGAAGAATTTCTTTTAGATGGACGTATCACTATAGATACCTACAAATTTTTGGTTGTAGAGCATCCAGTTCTAGCTACTATAGTTGGAGTACCTAAAGTGCACAAAAACATTATTGATCCACCATTCAGCCCAATTATTTCAGGAAGCCAGTCCAAACCTTTCCCTTTGGGTTTAGCCATAGACAAATGGATAAAGCATATTTATGACAAGATACCACATTTAGTTAAAGATTCTTGGATGTTCCTTGGGAACCTAACCCCACAACTTTGGAAAAAGGGAGTTATATACATCACAGTGGATGTAATTGATTTATTTCCTGTATTCCTAAGCATGAGGGGTTAGAGAGCTTTGTAATAGCATTAGACAACATTCCAACTTAAAGTGTGATCAGGTTAACCTAATTATGGAATTAATGTCTATAGTACTTGAGTATAATTATATTTACTTTGAAGGAGAATATTATAAACAAATCCAGGGAGTGGCAATAGGGGCCACTTGTGCCCCCATATATGCAAATTTAGTAATGCTGGACTGGGAAACTGAAAAATTATTCAAGAGTGAATATTTCAGGTACATTAGACATTATTCGAGATTTTTGGATGATATATTTATTTTATGGGATGGACCTGAAAATATTATTGAAAAAATTATGCAATATTTGAACAGTACTAGTCAATTTTTAAAATTTACTTACAGCTATAGTTCTGTTGGTATAGCATACCTTGATACATACATTTCTAGTATTAATAACAGATTCAAATCACGTATTCATAGGAAGAATACCTTCTCCGATAATTATTTAGAGTATTCTAGTAATGACCCCTACAAAACTAAGAAGAGCATTTTTAAGGGTCAGTGCATTCGTGCAGCTAGGATGACATCCACCTTTAATGACATGATAGAGGAAATAGAATTAATTTGTGGATTATTTAACACTAGGGGGTACCCCTTAAAATTAATGAATGAGACAAAAACGTATATAATTGATGAGTGGGGGAAAAAAAAGTCAGTCCACTGTTGGGTAAGCCAATATTAAACAAGACCACAGGCAATGAATGTGAAGTTAAATATAATCGAGCATGTATCTTGGAATACACTCCTCAGGTTAAACAAATAAAACAAATTTTAAACAAACATTGGAACATTCTTACTGTGGACAAAGAATTAAAAGATATTGTGAGACTGCTTTATTTTTATATAAAATGGGGATTAATATGAAATTAGTATTTGAGAGGAGAACTGAAGTAGGACAAATGCACTTGATGAGGTTAACCAAAGACTTTTTCACTAGTATATACATATATATATATATATATATATATATATATATATATATATATATATATATATATATTCCATAGGACAATATATGGGTACAGAGTAATCTATATTATGATTTTAGACCCACTAGATGGGTTAGATGTTAGATAGGAAGGACCTAATGTCATATGAATTTTTAACATACTTATTTATTAGTTTTACATGAGAATTTTAGTTATAGTAATAATATTTTGAATTTTAGCAGTCAATTGATTATTTAAGAACTAAGATATGTATTGGATGTGATTTACAAACTTTTATTTGTAAATATAGTTGCTATATAACAAAACCAGCAGTCATTAAATGTTTGTAGAATGGTTATAATAATGCCCTTTATAACATTATTTAATAATGTAAGGATGTTTTGAACATTGATTAGTGTTGTCACAACACATACAGTCATATTTAGTATTTACGTTGTCTACTAAATATGGTATGTTTCTTTAAATTAGATTGCAAGTTTGGTGCCGTAAAACCTAAAAATCGATTGTTTAATGAATGTTTAATTGATTCTGATGGAGTCCACATTGTAGTGGATGAAAGCGCTAGATCTGTATTATTTTAACATCAAGTTTATTATTTGTAAATTAAACAGGTTGTATTATAGCAGGTGTGAGTGAGCTTCTTCCTTTAAGCTTCCTATATTTAGTGTTTTTATATTTTTTACGTAGTTAAGTGTTACTTAACACTATATTTATAGTATTTTGTGTCAGAAATGGATAGCCAGGAGGAAGTAGCCATCCACAAGTGTACACCTGGAGATGAAGGAGAACTGCAGAGGCTTCGGTCGGAAGTCTCTTCACTGAAGGGAGAGGTTACACGCCTTCTTGAATTGATGACGCAACTAGAGCCGAAACGGCTGGTGCCTAATATGCAGACTGGAAGGGACGAACGGTCAAACGATAGCGATAATGATTTGGAACTACCTAATGGTCAAAAAAGTAATAAAACAGTTATTTCTACTTTTAAACCCACAGAGGATGTATAGGGAATTGGCTTGGACTTCAGCCGGTTTTCTGACAAGGAATTTACTTTTGATTTTTCGCTGTATAATACTGACGATGAATCATGGCGTATAGGAACTAAACCTAAATGACACATGGCTGGGAAAACCAATTCTCCGGCCGTTCACCATGGACACAATGAGCAAGTTGTGTGTCAACAAGACTCAGGACAATAATAAAATACAGGGATACAATGTTGACAAATTGGATAATTTTATTTTAAAAGATGTATGCCTTGATAAATCTAGCCAGACTGCTGGTATGAATGGTTCATTTTGTGACACATTCTCTGGTTCTTTACTTAAAATTAATTTATGCTTTTGGGAAAGAATCTTAATATAATTAGGGGAATAAAAATTGACAATGCTTATTTAAATAAATGCTTAGTATTGAATATAGTTCCAAAGGGACTAAGATTTTTTAAGATGCCTATGGGTATATGGTTAAATGACCAAACTAGGGATGAAGTTAATGCTTTATTTAACCAGTTTGGTTTTGAATTTATGAAATTACTGATTAAGAAGAATGATGAAAAATTATGTGTATTAATTGACAAAGTAGAAAAATTGAATAAATTAATTACTGATGATCTACTGTTTGAACAATGCAAGAAATTATATTATAAACAGTATATGGAGGCTGATAGGAAAGCCCAGAACATAGTCCAGAAGAAATTTAAAAAAAAATTGATAGAGACACATCAGATTATAAAAACAACAAAGTATATCCATGGAAAAAAAAAAAGGAACAATGAAGAAGTGAGGGATATATCGGGTCCACATGACAATACAGGAAATTATCGGTCCAATAGTGAGAATGTAAATTTTTATGGGGGAAAGGAACCGAAATGTAGGGGGGAACTAGCAAAAGAAATGGAAATGGAGAAAGAACAGACAGGGATGTTCAACATCAGGAATGGAGGGATTAACATTAATAGATAATGGTGTAGAATCTGTCATTAGTAATGCACAATATAATATAAATGCTGGTACTTCTATTCATGCATTTAATATTAATGGTATAGTTTGTAGCAAAACAAATTTAATATATTAAATTATATTGGAATGGAGCTTAGGGATGAGCATTTTACACTTTTCTCAAAGGGGATGTAATATGTGCCAAAGAAAATATTTCAAGTAGTGGATTGTATTACTGAGATCAAGAAATATGTAAGGAAAATCAATCTAGCTATTTATTTCAGCAACAAACCTCCTACAGGTGAGAAAGTTGTACTAAAGAAAAAAAGCACATATATACCACCCACCCTAATGTAGCAATTTATGAAAAGTTAGTTGCTAATGATATATATAGGTTGCAAAATGAGACTAGACACAAAAGGATGAAAAGCAACCTATCTAATGAGGAATTATTATTATTCCAACGGCTAAAAAATTATGACAATATTAGAATTATGAAGCCAGACAAGGGGGGTGGTATGGTATTATATGATCAAAATGAACATATTAACAAAATGTTTAAAATACTGGTGGAATCAGGAAATTATATGTCTGTATCAATGAAATTAACATAGGGTACAGACGTATTGAAATGTTCTTAGAAGAATTTCTTTTAGATGGACGTATCACTATAGATACCTACAAATTTTTGGTTGTAGAGCATCCAGTTCTAGCTACTATAGTTGGAGTACCTAAAGTGCACAAAAACATTATTGATCCACCATTCAGCCCAATTATTTCAGGAAGCCAGTCCAAACCTTTCCCTTTGGGTTTAGCCATAGACAAATGGATAAAGCATATTTATGACAAGATACCACATTTAGTTAAAGATTCTTGGATGTTCCTTGGGAACCTAACCCCACAACTTTGGAAAAAGGGAGTTATATACATCACAGTGGATGTAATTGATTTATTTCCCTGTATTCCTAAGCATGAGGGGTTAGAGAGCTTTGTAATAGCATTAGACAACATTCCAACTTAAAGTGTGATCAGGTTAACCTAATTATGGAATTAATGTCTATAGTACTTGAGTATAATTATATTTACTTTGAAGGAGAATATTATAAACAAATCCAGGGAGTGGCAATAGGGGCCGCTTGTGCCCCCATATATGCAAATTTAGTAATGCTGGACTGGGAAACTGAAAAATTATTCAAGAGTGAATATTTCAGGTACATTAGACATTATTCGAGATTTTTGGATGATATATTTATTTTTATTTATTTATTTATTTATTTATTTATTTATTTATATTTGTGACTGGGAGTGTCCGACTGGACGTAGGTCCCTTTTCAGCGGAGGCCCGGGGAGAAAAGCTCCACAGTTAAAATAAACAGACAGTAGTTACATTGGATTACATAGCGATTAACAATTTACATAGCAATTACTTACAACATGTTTACAGATGAAGAACATAGTACATCAGTAGACAACTAGAATCTTTATCTGTGAACTACATAACAGACATTAACAAATGTTAAAATAAGAAGTTCCTGCTGTATAAGTACTAGGCTTATGAGCATCTGAACTTGCTATAATCAAGGTAGTTAGTGGAGTGGAAGGAAAGGTAGTGGTTGGATGGGATAGGTGATATTAGAGTGGGAGTTGCAAGGGCATAGCCAGCATGTTTTTAGGTGTGCTTTTAGTAAAGTTTTGAAGTCGGTGAATGATGGTACGGAGGTAATTGTGGGTGGGAGGGAGTTCCATAATTTGGCTATGGTGCAAGAGAATAGTGCTTCACCAGCAGAGTTATTGGCTTTAGTGATCTGCAAGTGATTTTTGTTGCTGGATCTTAGTGGTCTGGTGGTGCGATAGGGTTGGAGTAAATTCTGGAGGGATGGGACATTTAGTGGATGGTTTACTAGTATGTGGGCGAGTGAGAGTTGATACCACTGAAGGAGGTGAGGGAGTTCAAGCCAGCCCAGTTCAGCAAGTGAGAGACAGTGGTGACTATGGTAGGATGCCCCTGTGGCGAATTTGGCAATTTTGTTGTAGCAGGTCTCTAGCTTGTTTAGATCGCATTGCCTTAGGTTGGTATATATTGGAAACGCATAAAGTAGGGTGGAGATAAGGTGGGAATTTGCTATTGAAATCTTTGCTGCTTTGGTGAGAAGATGCTTATTTCTGTATAACACTCCTAGTTTTTTGTGGACTTTTTTTATGGTCATGGATATGTGAATGTCAAATTTTAGTTTATTGTCTATTTCCACTCCTAGCAATTTGGTGTGTTCAGTTGGGTATATAGTGGTGTTGTCTTTTGCTGTGATGTTAAAGTGAGAGTTGTTTTGAGATGTTTGGTGGGTTGGAAGATGAGTAGTTTAGTTTTGTTTGGGTTGAGTATTAATTGGGCATCGGATAACCAAGTTTCAACAGAGGAAAAGGCTTCCTGTGTGACTTTTGCAGTTTGGGTAGGGACTGGGCTGAGCAGATGTTGGTCGAGTCATCTGCGTATTGTATGAGTGTGCCATGTGTGGTGGCAGAGGCTACATTATTTGTGAAAACAGAGAAGAATAGGAGTCCAAGGATGGATCCTTGGGGAACCCCTATGGAGACAGGTAGTTGGGGAGATATGTCATTCTGCCATACAACGGATTGTTGGCGGTCAGACAGGTAACTCTGAAACCAGTTGGTGACTGATTGTGAGAAGGATAGGTTATTGAGGACAGAGATAAGCTGTTTGTGTGGGACCATGTCAAATGCTTTAGATAGGTCTAGGAAAGTAGCAGAGGAGACTGAAAATTTTATGGGATGGACCTGAAAATATTATTGGAAAATTTATGGAATATTTGAACAGTACTAGTCAATTTTTAAAATTTACTTACAGCTATAGTTCTGTTGGTATAGCATACCTTGATACATACATTTCTAGTATTAATAACGGATTCAAATCACGTATTTATAGGAAGAATACTTTCTCCAATAATTATTTAGAGTATTTTAGTAACGACCCCTACAAAACTAAGAAGAGCATTTTTAAGGGTCAGTGCATTCGTGCAGCTAGGATGACATCCACCTTTAACGACATAATAGAGGAAATATAATGAATTTGTGGATTATTCAACACTAGGGGGTACCCCTTAAAATTAATGAACGAGATGAAAACTTATATAATTGATGAGTGGGGGAAAAAAGTCACTCCAGTGTTGGGTAAACCAATATTAAACAAGACCACAGGCAATGAATGTGAAGTTAAATATAATCGAGCATGTATCTTGGAATACACTCCTCAGGTTAAACAAATAAAACTAATTTTAAACAAACATTGGAACATTCTTGCTGTGGACAAAGAATTAAAAGATATTGTAGGTGAGACTCCTTTATTTGTATATAAAATGGGGATTAATATGAAATTAGTATTTGAGAGGAGAATGGAAGTAGGACAAATGCACTTGCAGCATAAGGGGACTAGAAAATGTGGCACATATCCTTCTCACAATGTCATGCTATATTAGAAAGTGAAGGAATTATATTAGAGAATATTAATAGGATGAGAATAACTTTTAATAATGATAATTGTAATACCAAAAATATTATATACATGGCTAAGTGCGCAACTTGTCCAAGTTTCTACATAGGGAAAATTGAAAGAATGTTTAAAAAAAGAATTTATGACCATCTATATGCAATTAGAAAAAAATGACAGCACTAATGCACTTTACAGACATGTAGCCACATGTGGGAACAGTCATAGATTTGGATTTGCCATCTTGGAACAAGTGAATATAACTAGCAGAGGAGGCAACAATAAAGCCCGCTTGTCAGAGAAAGAAGTGAGATGGCAAATCTTAATGGATGCATCAACTACACCGGGTTTAAATGATTAGATCACAATTAAACCTATATTACAGAGACTAAAATAAATTAAAAGGTAAAAAAAATGTTTTAAACATAAAATGGATGTACAGATGTAGTTGATTGTCATTATTTTTTATTATGACAGTTTATTATGTAAGGGTTTGGGAGCACATTTTTAGATATTCTAATAATATAAATACTTTTAATATTATATTTTATGTATATGTATTTACCTTTAATGTATTAGTATTGAATTCATATATTGTATACGTAACTAGAGTTAGTTTGAGGTATCTGTTATGATGTGGTTAACCAAAGACTTTTTCACTGGTATATATATATATATATATATATATATATATATATATATATATATATATATATTCCATAGGACAATATATGGGTACAGAGTAATTTATATTATGATTTTAGACCCATTAGATGGGTTAGATGTTAGATAGGAAGGACCTAATGTCATATGAATTTTTAACATACTTATTTATTAGTTTTACATGAGAATTTTAGTTATAGTAATAATATTTTGAATTTTAGCAGTCAATTGATTATTTAAGAACCAAGATATGTATTGGATGTTGGGACCTTCATTTATTTGGATGTGATTTACAAACTTTTATTTGTAAATATAGTTGCTATATAACAAAACCAGCAGTCATGAAATGTTTGTAGAATGGTTATAATAATGCCCTTTATAACATTATTTAATAATGTAAGGATGTTTTGAACATTGATTAGTGTCGTCACAACACATACAGTCATATTTAGTATTTACATTGTCTACTAAATATGGTATGTTTCTTTAATTTATTTTGCAAGTTTGGTGCCATAAAACATATAAATCGATTGTTTAATGAATGTTTAATTGATTCTGATGGAGTCCACATTGTAGTGGATGAAAGCGCTAGATCTGTATTATTTTAACATCAAGTTTATTATTTGTAAATTAAACAGGTTGTATTATAGCAGGTGTGAGTGAGCTTCTTCCTTTAAGCTTCCTATATATAGTGTTTTTATATTTTTTATGTCTGTTAGTAATAAAGCTAAACCTGCCCCTTGACTCTCAAACGCTACTAGGCAAAAAATCCTTCTTAGAAACAAATCCTGGGCAAGATGGCATACTACTAAGAATCCTACAGATCACCAAACCTTTAGACAACTTAGAAATAATACAAAAAAAGCCTTCTTCTTAGACAAAAAAACTTTTACTTCCAACTACAGCAAATATACCAAAAGAAACCACAAACGTTTTGGACTAGCATTAACAAACTACTATACCCAGGTCAATCTATCACACCTAACACACAAGGCTCTAACCCTGAAAATCCCACACATACTGCTAATGCCTTTAATTCTTTCTTCACAGACGCCATCCAAACTCTTGCTAGTCAACTATCTCCAGATATCTCAAATCAGTCTACATCTACTACAAGCCCAAAAAGAAGCTGAGTTTAATAGAGAACAAACTTAAAAGCAAGTAAGCACTTTCACGGTCTCACTGTCTGATGAAGCTGTCAGTGAGACCGTGAAAGTGCTTACTTGTTTTTAAGTTTGTTCTCTATTAAACTGAAGTTTTTGCAGCTGTGGTTGTTTGGCTCATCTTCTTTTTGGAGTTTTACTTTGTTCAGCTGAGAGCCGTATCCTTTACCAGGTCTGGCTGTTTTTTTTTATTTTTGATCTACTACAAGCTCACCTCCATCATTTCAGTTACAACCAGTTTCTACTTCCTTTATTTGCTCCCGTCTCCAAAAACTAAAACCTACTAACCCTTCAGCTGACCAACTTCCAGCAGAATACCTGCAAAAAGGAGCTAAAGCCATAGCCTATCCCATTTCCATTCTGGTTAACAGAGCCATAAGTGAAGGAGCTATCCCATCTATCTGGAAAATGTCTCATATCGTCCCACTACAAAAAGGTGGGAACTCTAATGACTTTTCTAACTATAACTAATGTACTATAGCTCTACTATCTCCTCTAGCAAAAATAATGGAGAAATGCATCCATAAGCAACTACTTAACCACCTACTCCAAAATAACTTACTTGCCAACTGTCAACATGGATTTAAACCTGTCCACAGCATTACCACTGTCCTGCTATCCTTCACAGACTGCATTAACAAAAACCGTAACAAAAATATTCTTTCCTCTGCAGTCTTTATTGATTTATCTAAAGCTTTCAATATGGTTAATCACCAGCTCCTTTTAAATATACTGAAATCCCTTTCACTTGAACCTCTAGCCATAAATTGGTTCAAATCTTACTTAGACAATAGACAACAGGCTGTGCTATGGGATAATAATTTATCTAATCACCTTCCCATTTCCCTTGGTGTTCCTCAGGGATCCATATTAGGCCCACTCCTATTTTCCATTTTTATTAATGACCTTCACTTAGCAATTCCACATGCCACCTGCATTGAATATGCAGATGACTCTACAATAATTTGTTCAGCTACATCTCCAACTGAACTACAGTCCCTTACCCAAAAAGCATTCAATACAGTAGAACAATTTTTTTAAACCGATGCCTCCTCCTAAACCCCCCCAAAACTAAACTTTTACTTTTTCACTCCAACCTGAAAGCCCACCCTAATAAATTTCACACTCATATCTAATAATGGCACTCTCATATCTCCCAACACAACCACTAAACTCTTAGGAATAACAATAGATAACAACCTTAACTTCGATACTCATGTAAACAGCACAATAAAAACAGTCAACAAAAAATTAGGGTCCCTCTATAGAATCAAACCCTTTCTTACACCAGTAGCCAGGACTCCTATAGCCAGAACTCACTTAATCTCCACTCTTCTCTATGCTTCACCTGTATACACTAATATTTCTAAAAACAACCTCAACAAACTGGCAATCTCCTATAATAATATTGCTAGATTTGCCACTGGCTCTCCTTTTAAAACTCATCACTATCTTAATCTAAAGCAACTAGGATGGCTAGAGTTTCTAAACCAGCTTCAATTTCACCAGCTTGCTATAGCCCAAAAGACCCTGTATCAACCCACCAACACTCCAATACTCACTAGCCTCATTACCACTTAAAACAATCTTAAGAATTTACTCTCCTCAAACAAACTGCTGATCAAGACTTGCAGATCCAAGAAGTTGGCAGGAGACTCTCTGTTCTCTAATACTGTTGGAAAGCACTGGAATCTTCTACCCACTGAACTCGTATATCTGTCTTCATTAACACTTTTTAAACAGAATCTAAAACTATTTTTCAATACACATTGGTTATGCCCCTGTACTAACCCTGACTAACCTTCTTCCTTTACGCTAATGAATACTCCTTACCTTTATAGACTTATCCTTCAAGAACCAAAAGACCATATTATTGCAATTTAATTATATGTGTATATGTGTATAGTAACATCTCTTGCACATTACCTTTTACTGTTTGTGTTATGCTCACGATGAGTATTGTATTTTTTATTAACAACAGCTGTTTTAAGCTTAGACTGTTGCAAATTCTATATTGTATTTTGTATATGTCTTGGAGTTTTTCTCCCCGGGCCTCTACTGAAAATGGACTTGCATTCAGTTAGACTAGTTCAGTCAACAAATGAAAAATAAAAATAAAATAAATAAAAAATAAATATCGCCAAACATATCCTCATGGAACCATCCTTTCAAACTTGTTTAACTTAAGCTTAGCCAGGGCGTATGTCCCTGATGTATGGAAAATTGCTGTTGTGATGCACCTTCATAAGGGGCTGCTCTACAACAGACCCCAGGAACTATAATCAATCAGGCTAACTAATGTAATTTGCAAAACCATAGAATATATCATATCTGACTTCATCTACTACAATACCTAAAACCTCATAAAACTAGATCCTTGTCAGTTTGGTTTTGACAAAGGGAGTTTATGTCTGCTTCATTTAGAAAATTTATTTGAGAAAGTCACTGACACAGTGACTAATTGTTATTTGGACCATACTACCCATCTGGATCAAATAATGGCATTTGATACCATCCTCCATACTGATATTATAAGTAAGCTATGAGCCACAAAGGAAGACCCTTAGTTTGTAAGGTGTATAGCCAACTGGCTGAAAGAGAGAATCCATATAGTTAAAGTGGCAGATGCCTTCTCGAAAAGTAAGTAAGCTATTAACTAGCAGTGCAGCCAAGGACTCAGTAGAGGGACTCCTCCCCCTTTTTAGCATATACTTCTGCAACCTTCAATCTGTAAACTCAGACCTAGGACTAACTAAGTTTGCTAATGAGTGTTATTATCTGAAAACTCAGACCTAGGACTAACTAAGTTTGCTAATGAGTGTTGTTATCTGACCACTCCTTGATAAAGTATCATTACATCAAGAATTAGTCCTTATATATATATATAATGTACCGAAAAAAGTCTGCAATTAAAGTCAAACATTGCACTATTGCTTTATTTGAAAAAAAAATCAAAACTCTCATCCTCAACTTACAGTATAACCAGTACCCCACTTGAGCCTGGTACAGTAGTTAGGGATCTTGGCACCTTGGTCAACAACTCCCTCTCCTTTGATCTTCATGTAGCATTACTATTCTGGAAATCCTATTTACCAAAGGTGATATACAACGGTATCCCATACAGGTCAAAATAAGTTATCATCTCTATACTTTGCTATAACTAGACCAATTATAAAGTAAAATGCTCCCTTTGGTATGTATGCATCCAGACATACCACACAACTAGAAAGGCCCCAGCATCTCCTAACTGAAAAAGTTACTGGTCTAAAGACCCTTGGCTACCAAGACAAACCTGAAAGCCCTATTACTATACTCAGCCTCGTATAGACTCTTAGGTGGAGCTCTGTGTCTTGTATTCTGTGCCATTAAGTGCTGAAGCCTCTTGATCTTTTGCAACTATGGGAGACAAACAGCTCCACAAACACTAGAACTAATTATTAAGATCTTCACAAAAATATAAATAAACCACACTGGGGAGACACATTTATTAACTGTTTACCCCATCAGTGGAATAAATCATCATTGCATGTTACCCTTGTCTTCCTTGCATCCTTTAAAATGAACTTTGACAATTGGATGGACATTGGTCCAACTGTCTTTGCCCTTTTAGAGGTAGGAGGTACATCATGAGGGAGGTGTTGGCATGGAGTAAATGGTTCATAGGTTCATAGGTGTGTACTAGGCTAATAGTCTTGGAACCTTTACAAGCCAAGCCCATAGGATTACCCTGGCATCGTGCCACCCGACCTTAGTTCCCAGTGCCTCTGTAGAATAGAGCCACTGGAGTGATCCCTGAGGTGAATTTTCTATTTCTCATCCACTCATCAAGATTTCTCTTGAAGAGGGCCAATGAGGTGCTCTGCTTGACATGTATGGGAAGTCTATTCCATAGCATTGGCAGTCTCTGGGTTATGTACCTGTTCCCCCAGCATGTTCTGTTGATTGTGGTAATGAGGATGAGGTCTCTGGAGCGTGTGGTGTGATTGGGATTTTTTAAGGACTTGCTTGACTTATAATTCCTATAAAACTATGATCATTCCAAGACAGTGACTGGAAAACAGAAATGAACTCTAGGCCCTGGAATTCTGAGAGAGAGATCATAGTTGTCAACCATGACGCTGCCCACTTTAGGCTGATCCTCATTAGGCATATGAGGTATTAGTCCTCTGCAGAAATATAATAAGCTTTATGGGGATCTCTGATCCGAGTACTGTACTATCCAATGCCATTCCATAAGGATTCAAGAAACCTGCCTGTTTCTCTTCTTGGGATTGGTGCTAACATTTTGCTTCTGGTGAGTGAAGAAGCAAAGGAGCACTGTATCCCAAAGAGTGAAGCTGTGGTGATACCAGCATTAGTAGTAGCCATTCTTGCAACTCCCCTCTTTTCATCATTCTTGACAAGCTAATTCTTTGTTTTCAGTAAATACTGCTTGATTTGTTTCTAACTTCAGAATATCTGCCTAAATACTTCATCCTTTAATTTTCAGGATCTATGTATTAATTTCCCTTCAAGTGTTTGGCAGTGCTCTGTACCAACTCAGACACCGAGTGACATTTTTCTAGTAAAAGCACAATTGAAATTTGTCCAATATCAGTTGCACACAGGACAACTAGTTTGCAGTGACAAGCACTGTCCACATAGTTGCAAACCAGATACTCCTGACAGTGACTGATATTCTCACTCCGACAGTCTAATCCATAAAAAAGGGTCTGTTGCCATGAATATGAACTTTACTACTGTCTCCATTACCAGCTTGGTTGATATGGGCAACCTGAAGCAATGTAGAGATTGCCTCATGTTTACTGACAACCAGTTAATTCTCAAACAAACTGATATGGTATGTGACAGATGTATTTACACAATGTCACTGGAGGCAAAGCTCTCACATAAAAGGACTCCTAATATCAATAATGTTGTCAGTAGTACACATGTTGCACCTATCACTCACAATACAAAGCAGTCATATAGACCCGCATATGCTGAGGTACTTAAATTTAACCTTCCTAAACCACAAAACCTCCTAGACAAAGTACACATAAGAAATACCCACAGCAACCCCAAATGCACTCTTTCAGAACAACACCCACATCAACACATAGAGCTACATCTCATGGAGCCTCTACCTCTAAGCCCATAAGGCAAGTCACCACACAATCCAACATTCTAGTCACTGGAGACTCCATCATGAGATTCACTGATGTCCTTCTCACCAGGCTGAGTAAGGTGAAAGTTACGGTCATTTGCTTATCAGGGGCTAGGACCCACCACATTATGCGTGCACTCAGGTCACTAGACTACAATTACCAATATGACTCAGTCATAGTCCATGTGGGAATAAATGACCTGAGATGTACCTCCCCAGACTATATGAAGAGAGACATCATAGAGCTCTCAGAACATGTCTCAGGCTGGTAATTTGCCTAGCATTGAGTAGCATTTTACTTTCTCCAAGGATGATGCCACAATACGAACAAAAGATGATTGATTTTCATAACTGGCTTAGTTTCTGGTATCATTCTAAGGGGATGCAGTATTTGTCAGAATGGAAGGAGATGGTCAACAGACCATGCTGGTTTACCAGAGATGGTCTACACCTCTCCCCTCTAGGCTTTCGAATATTAGCTGAAAAATTGTCTTCCCCCATAGTGCCTTTTTTAGTCAATGCCAAACTGAAAGCATTTCCAACATAGCAAATCAAAGCCAAGAAAATCTAAAGGTATTACTGCTCAATGCTAGGAGCCTAAACAAAAAACTCAACTCCCTAGAAGCTTTCTTTAACCTAGAAAATCCTGATGTCTGTGCGGTCATTGAGACATGGTTTAAAGCCGGGGAGAGCACACCAATAGTGCAAGGTTATAATGCCTTCCACACATTCAGACCAGCTGCTTTACAAGCAGTGACTAAAGGTGGAGGTGTCTCTATTTACATCAAAAATAAATATCTTTCAAGGCTGGTCAAACAGGACAATGCACTTGAGCTGCTCCATGTTCAAATCACCATAGGTAAAATCCAGTACCACTTCCTTGCAAGCCATAGGTCCCCCTTTATGACCCAGGAAACCGATACCATGTAGTTAAACTTATTAGAAACACTTATCATCCAACCCACTACCATATTTATGGGTGACTTTACCCCACTATTAACTGGGAATCCTATACAACACCAAACGTACATGCACACAGATTCCTGGATTTTGTAAACACAAACTCCCTGGACCAAATATTCAATACACCAACCAGGGGTGCAACCATACTGGATCTGGCCCTCACTAATATGGGAGACTGATGCATGCCCCCTACTGTAATGCCTTCCATGGTAAGGTCAGACCACAAAATAGTCTCCTTTGAAGTAAAAATAAAACCTGGAACCCCAGCTAAACTGTGAATATTCAGGAACTATTCTAAGGGTAACCTCCTGCTATTAAGTGAGAACCTGGCAAAATTTCAAGCCCCCATAAACCCTGAGAACACTTCTGCCTATGCAGAACTGTCCGCAGAAACCATGGAAAAGCATGTTAATAGCTGCATAGAGGCAGCTGTACCCATCAGGAAGAAGTACAGAACTAACACAAAAAACAAGCCACCCTGGTGGAATCACAAAATCAATAGGCTGTATAACAGGAGGAAGAAAATCATGGCAAAAATTAGGAGGTGTAGCACCCAGCAGGATAAAAGCACTCTCATCAAACTAAACAAACAACTCAGAGGAGAAATAAAGTCTACCAAAGCCAATTTGAGGTAAGTTTGGCCTCCCAAGCCAAGGACAACCACAAAGCATTCTTTAGCTATGTCTGCAACCTCAAAGTCAGTACACAATTGTGTGGAGAACTCATTGTAAATGGAGCCACCTATACTGAGCCAGAAGATATAGCAAATCTCCTGGCTGATAAATTCAAGTCCAACTTTACTCCTCTCTCTCCACCTCAACCTTCCCTCAGGAAATATCATCAAATATAACTCCCCCTACTATCACTAGCTAACAGGCCCTTAATGCTCTCTCTAAGACAAAGAACACTGCATCAATGGGCCCAGACAATATCCCAGGATGCCTTTTAAATAGCATGAAACATGACCTATCAGGGCCTCTGGAATTACTATCTAACTGTAGCCTCCAAACAGGCGTTGTGCCTCATGAACGGAGAAAGGCAAAAGTCATCCCTATGCACAAAGGTGGGCCATCTACAGACCCTGGAAACTACAGACCCATAGGTCTCACTAGTCTTATATGTAAAGCCATGGAAAGAATTATCATGGAGATAATCAATAGAGAAATAGTAAACCCCCAGACACTGGACCCAACCCAGTTTGGTTTTGTCAAGGGCAGATCATGCCTTCTCATCCTGGTGGACTTCTTTGAGAAGGTCACCAAAGCAATGGATGAAGGTAAAATCATTCACACTGTCTACCTTGACATGGCCAAGGCATTTGATACAATACCCCACTCGGCCATTGTTGACAAACTCAAGAGGTTAGGTACAAACTGGTATGTCACCTGGTGGATAACCAACAGGCCAGTCACAAGTGGAGTCCCTCAGGGATCAGTCCTTGGACTGGTCGTTTTTGGTATTTACTTCTCAAATGTCAAGGCCAATGTCAGTGGTCTCTGGCTGACTAAATTTGCAGAGGATTGTAAATTAGGAGCTGTCATTGAATATCACACTGACACAAATGTTCTCCAGGAGGGGCTGACACAGGCAAACAACTGGTTCCAGAGCCATGAACTAAAACTAAATGCCAAGAAATGCATAATAGTATCCTTTGGAAAGTCATCCATCCCTGGTAACTATCTTATTGACAACACACCCCTTAGAGGTGACCCAGTAGTCAGGGACTTAGTGACATACATAGCTAGTAATCTAGCCTCTGATCATCACATGTCTACAGTGGTGAGGAAATCATTCTATGTTGTGCAACTTATAAACAAAGGTATGGCATCTAAGGCCAAGGAAGTAATTTTTCCACTGTATTCGGCATTCATCAGCCCTATCATTGAGTACAATGCCCCCTTTGGTATGTACCTAACCAGGCATATCCAACAACTGGAATGTCCACAGAGGTTCATCACTAAAAGAATACAAGGCATAAGTAATATGTCCTATGCAGACTGCCTCAAGGCCCTATCCCTGTATTCTGTCTCCTACAGGCTTTTGAGGGGAGATCTATGCCTGGCATACAGGGCATTGTCAGACCCCATTCTGATGGACCTCCTGCATATCCACAAAACAAACAGTACCAGAATTACCTGTTCTAAAGATTTAATCCTTGCCTGTGATATAGATAGGACCTGCTGGAAAGATAGGTATGTATCCCAGAGATTACCCCGTCTATGGAATATACTCCCCATCCACGTGAAGCAGAGTTCCTCACTAACCAATTCAACTGCAACTTGGACAACTGGATGATTAACCAGAAATTCATCCCTGGTTTGGCAGTGCCATACCTTTCAACCTCTTAGATGAAGAAATCTGTACAAAGGCACAAATAATGAGGGTACAAAGGTCCCAAAATAGGGACACTTTTTAATTATTGCTCTTAAAAACTTAGAAAGTAGATAGAATAACAGGTTTTGCATTAGCATGAATTTTCTGAAGGATATGAAAATTGAAACTCATATGGGTGCCATTATATTCTGACATCAGTCCTCAATGATTTGCCAGTAAACCACAATTTTATGAAATACAGATCAAAAATATGAGGCAAAAATCTGGGCATTCTGTGAAAATATGTACAGTTGAGAGGTATGTTTGGCACCTATGTCTATAATGCAGACAGGTAACCTATAAATGGTTAATTTCCCAGGCCCATGCTTACACTTATCAAGGGTATCAGAACTTGTCAGAAATTTGAGAAGCGTGGCTAGCCTTAAAAAGACCTTTGTAGTTGTTAGCCTAGTAAACTATGAACCTATAACCTCATTTCTGTCCTTACAGACATATGTAGGTAACCTGGCTGATTAGAGCAAAATTGATTGATAGATGGATTTGGAGAAGGGGTGGATGACTGGCATGGGATTTTCCAAACTTTACATTATTGTGGATGGTTGCTTCCCATTTATGTACAATTTTCAATCACATTTGCATAATCAGTAATACTTTAAATATGAAATGTGTTGCTTTGTGACTACAGAAATCTTAAGCGTAGTTTTCACTGGACAGTAACCTGTCACTGTATATATATATATATATATATATATATATATATATATATATATATATATATATACATATATATATAAACACTACATAAATAACAACCTAAAATGCATGAAATATCCAGGCTTAACCTCCTTAGCTTAACTATGGTCTACAAATCTCTAAACCTTCTTGACCCTATTTATTACTGATGTCTCGTTTGATCTGGTATAACATTTATGATGTCTATAGTGATAGCATTACTTACTAAGCATGATGGCTGTCTTAGCGCTTCATACCTGAGATTTACTGAATGTCACTGTCTTATTAATGTATATAAAAAAATGGAAGCACCACCACGAATCCAAAAAATAACAAAATGTGGCTGATAATCCAAGAAACGCAGCTCCACTGTTAACAGTTCAAAAATTTAATAGCAAGATACTTCACAAAACACGTAGAGCACGAAAATTCACATGTAAATCCACAGTTGATAAAGGTTGAGCGCTTTCATCTGCTACCACAGATTTCATCAGAACCTTGAATGATTCATGAAACATAGTTTATATATTAGTTTGGGCGCCAAACATAATTGGATAATTGTTAAATGATTGACCAGTTAAACTCAATTTCTCAACACACAGAAAGAGAAAGAGAAATTCCTTTCTAATGAAAATATACAATCCTATATGGTGATTACTAGGTTTATACCAAATAACCTACTAAGGAGTGTATAGGTCTTCCTCATATATAAATGCATACTCTTTAACAGTGCATGAGTGCTAAAAAAGTGCATGAGTGCTAAAAAACTTAATCGACTGTTTCATACATAAATCTACTGAGATGGATGACATTATAAAACTTTTAAAATACATACAAAATACAAATGAAGTACACATTTGAATATATACATCTACATTGCATAAAAGACATAATAAAATACAATATAATAATTCCAAGAATGCATCAAGAAACTTCATGAAGCAGGAGTATATACAATAATATATAAAAAATGTATATGATATATATGAATAATTGAATATATATTGATGGAAATATAAATATAATTATAAATGTAAATATAAACATAAATATATATGTGTAAACATACGTAACAATGTAAAAAATGTGAAAAATTATATACAGTTGATACCAAGGGAGTTGACCCTGTGTTCAACTATCCAAAATAAGGAAGGGTTTTATGCTGATGTGATCATTTAAACCTGGTTGTGTTGTTGCATCACATAGTATTTGCCATTTACTTTCTAAAAGTGCTAAGAAAGTAAATGGCAAATACTATACTATGTGATGTTTACACATATATATTTATGTTTATATTTACATTTATAATTATATTTATATTTCCATCAATATATATTCAATTATTCATATATATCATATACATTTTTTATATATTATTGTATATACTCCTGCTTCATGAAGTTTCTTGATGCATTCTTGGAATTATTATATTGTATTTTATTATGTCTCTTATGCAATGTAGATGTATATATTCAAATGTGTACTTCATTTGTATTTTTTATGTATTTTAAAAGTTTTATAATGTCATCCATCTCAGTAGATTTATGTATGAAACAGTCGATTAAGTTTTTTAGCACTCATGCACTTTTTTAGCACTCATGCACTGTTAAAGAGTATGCATTTATATATGAGGAAGACCTATACACTTAGTAGGTTATTTGGTATAAACCTAGTAATCACCATATAGGATTGTATATTTTCATTAGAAAGGAATTTCTCTTTCTGTGTGTTGAGAAATTGAGTTTAACTGGTCAATCATTTAACAATTATCCAATTATGTTTGGCGCCCAAACTAATATATAAACTATGTTTCATGAATCATTCAAGGTTCTGATGAAATCTGTGGTAGCAGATGAAAGCGCTCAACCTTTATCAACTGTGGATTTACATGTGAATTTTTGTGCTCTACGTGTTTTGTGAAGTATCTTGCTATTAAATTTTTGAACTGTTAACAGTGGAGCTGCGTTTCTTGGATTATCAGCCACATTTTGTTATTAATGTATATAATAACTAGATGTTATTTGCAGACTTTGCATATTATATCCATATGCAAAATGTGACCCTGACTAACTAAATACCAGCCTGTACTTATTTTGATTTATTACTTGTATTTATTTACCAGAAAAGTCCAGCATGGAGTTAAGCCAATTTTCAGCTGAGGCCTAAGGGAGAAATGCTCCATCTACATGTCTTTGTAACATGGGAGGAAATCCATATGAATGCAGGGAGCACATGCAGACTCCACACAGAAGGCACTCCAGCTGAGAATTGAACCAGAGACCTATTGCTGTAAGGTGACAGCACTACCACTACACCACTGTGCCATCCAAGCATTTGTTAGTTTACTCACAGGACAGTATAGTATCTCAGCAAGTATATATGAGCAACTGCTTCAAATATTGTTGCACAGTGAAGTATGAACTTCTGTTGGGTAATCTGTGTTACTCACAATCTTCTTTCCAGGTTATCTCTATAAATGGACACAGCATAGTAAGGCCAACACTGATAAAATATGAATACATAACAAAAATGTAATCTATGAATCAAGTAAGATTAAGCAAAAAAAAAAAAAAATACTAGTTCCTTGATGAGGACTAGCACAGGATATTGTTAATAAAATAGAGGCTGATGCTGATATTTTTCATTGATATGCAATCAAGTCCTGTTAAATGTGAATCATTTGGAAACATAAACTTCATGAAATAGCAACCTGTATTATTTTTATTATCAAATGCAATAAAGAAATATCTGCTATTAGTTTTTATATATTTGTTGTTTTTTCAGTGCATAATCTCGAAGTAGCTGTATTGGTTTGAATGATTCCCTGGATGGACTTTTCTGAAAATCTCAGATGCTGTGTACATGGAAATGTTATGTTAGGGACATGTATGCATGAGATGGATTATTCTTGTCTTTAAACTGCCTATGTTTTTAAGCACTGAAATGAATAATGATTGATTGATGAATACAATACCATATGGCAGTATAAGTCTGAATACATAAACCTCTGTATATGAAATGGTCTCTCTTCAGAATTTAGATGTTTACAGATTCAGGATTTAAGAAACCATTTAAAGTTGCCAACCCTCTTCCTGGTTAAAAAACAAAGGTTATAGGGCGTCCGGTTAGATTATCCCTTGTCATACCTCTCAACTTTGTAAAACAAGAAGTCTGGACAAAGTCTTAAATAATGGGGGGACAAAGATCCAAAAATAGGGACATATTTTAAATGTTGGCCTTATAAACTTAGAATGTTGTTAGAATAACAGGTTTTAAGTTAGCTTGCATTTTCTGAAGGATATGAAGTATGAAACTCAAATGTATGTCATTATTTAATGAATTCAGTTCTCTGTTGTTTACCAGAAAAAAAAAAAAACACATTTTAAGTGGAACAATCCAAAAGTATGAGGCAAGAATCTGGACAGTCGAGAGGTATGGGCCTTGTCATTTCATACACCACATAGAACAGTACAGCATATAAAGTACTGACCCGACATATTTTCTTTTCAATTGTCACATCTCCTTGCAAGACAAAGAAGGAAAGCCAATACAGTAATTGCATTTAGTCAGTAATATGGTCCATTTCCTTAATCCCCTCTTATAATAGTCCTATATATATATATATATATATATATATATATATATATATATATATATATATATATATATATATATATATATATATATATATGTATATTAGTCACCTAAGAATAAAATACAATATTTTATCTATTTGGCTAACGAGAGAGAGAGAGAGAGAGAGTATCATTTCTTAGTAGTAGACAAACAAACTAGTTACCTAGCACAGCCATGATTTCCTTTCTTTTAAATTCTTTAATGACAAATACTGCTCATCTTTAGCAAATAAGCTTAAATCTAAAATCATTTGCTACTGCTTATCAAACCATGAAGGTATTCTGTTACAAAGACCTACATTTCATCTGGCCATAAACGAAAGATCTTTTGCAAAACTTTCTTTTTTTATCACAGCTTATTTCTACTACTGGATTTAGAGAAATGAGATTTTCTACCACACATTTTCACTAGGCTATATCCATATTATTAATTTTTTTATGGCTGCTGTAATAGGCAATGTATTTATCAATGTAGGATGTCTTCTACTTATAAGCTTTGGCTGTGATTCAAAGGTATCACTGAACCACCTCATCTATCTAATTAACAATATACAAAAGAGGTGCACTTTATGCATATTATGCATGAGGAATTACTGTAAAACACTGCTTTTCAAAGTATGGGTCGTTATCCATTAGTAAATTTTGTGACATTCTTGACTGGGTCATTTGAGTGTCAAGTCATCATTGGGAGTGTATGACATTTCTATCATGGTGTCCTGTTGTTTATTGTAAGTAGTGCTATAACAGGTGTGGGAAAAGGAGGCATGTGCCCTGGGTGCCCACTTGTAGGGGATGGCAACACAAGATTAAAAAAAAAGTTTGACAACTTAAAGGCTGACATTAAGGAATTGTAATTTTGATTACTTAATACACAGATTGCAAATCATTTGGCTGTCCAATTAGTCCTGTTAATGCAGCTTGCAAACTGTCAAACTGTTAAGTTGTGATTAAGGGATCATCTTTGTAATTGCTTATAGACAGTGAAGGAGGGGTTCTAATAGTTATGGTGCCCAGGGTATGAGACTGCCTTTCTACAGCTCAGGTCAAGGATGTTTAGAAATGTAAAAATCATAATCTGTAACAGTTAACTTTTATTAACTACACATTCCATTTCGGCTTAAAATTGCCACAAGTTGCAGCAAGATTTGTGATGATGTGAAATTATTTGCAATGGCTCTCTATGCTTAAAAAACAGTAGGCAGACTTGTGCACAAGCTAGCCCTCAGAAATATCCACCTGATATGTGGGAACTGTGTACACTATGCAAAGGAGAACAGTACAGTGCTTGAGAGACTGAAAAACAGTAGTGAAGCTGAGTTTGCTTTTAGGGGGAGCACTCATCAGTGGCTAACCTTCTGATATGTGGGAGATGAATAATTATATATCCAGTCTGCCACTCAAAATAAATAAATAAATATATATATATATATATATATATATATATATATATATATATATGATAAAATATTAATGTTTAGTACAAGTATAATGGCTTTGTCTGTTTGATGCTATATTGCATGAATGTAACAGTGTTGCGGTAATTTTTCCATAGTTTTTATCCTACCTATTCTAATGTGCTACACGCGATGTGAATACAGCAACACTGAGTGATTTTTCTCTAACTTTTATTCATATTTTGCTACAAGCTCCATGAGTATAGTAACATTACATGACTTTCTGTTGTTTTTATTCTAGGTATTTCTGCTTCACATGTTACTACAAGCTGCCATATGAGTTCAGTAGCATTACAATGATTTTATGATTTCTTTTTAATTCTCCCTATTATTATTTTCTGCTATGCACAGCTTGAATGCCTTACCGTTCCAGTAATTTTATATGACTTTTAGTCTAAGTATTCCTCCTTCTTATAGGTTAATACCTGAGTACAGTAATATTACAATGATTTCCATGTTTTTTTTTGGACATTGTGTTTTTATATTATGTGCTGCCTGAGCACAGTAGCATTCCAATGACTTTACATAGCTTTTATCCTGGTTTATAATGAATTGAGCATGTGGGGCAGTTTAAAAATGTTAGTAGATTGACTTACTCTGTACTATGGTAGTTTTTTGAAAAGGCAGGCTATTAATTTTAAACACAAAAATAAATATCAGTATTTGTAACCATGCCGAATTGATGCACAATGTTTTATATCCTGTATATGTTTTGTGACTCAAGTCAAGACATAGTCATAAGTTACAAAGGCATTATATGAATATAGAGATTATTCATGTCTGATCAGCACAAAAAGATTAATGACTATCAATGCTTAAATTAATTTTGAATGAAGCAAGAAAAATGTTGTTAAAATAAATGTAATATGTATAAATACATACTGTATAATTTGAGAATATTTTTGACAGAGACATTAGAAAAGTGTCTCAAATATTGTTATCAAATTTAGGTCAAAAAATGAAATGTAGAATTTATCATGTTCAAAGAGAATGCTACATTGTCTAACTATGCTGTGCTGTGGCATTGCTCCAAAATGTTATGTCTAGATTCAAGAAAACTGAAGCACTAAGTTGCATTATGGACCTTTGACCCACAGTTTCTGAAAACATTATGTTTCTGCAGAAAATATGACATAATAGTATCTCAAAGTTGTCTTTAAGGCTATCACAGAATGCTTTGTCAATAACGTGTATGTCTATGATGCAAGTCAAGAGACATAGTCATAGGTCACAAAACTTTTGTAAAGCTACATCAACATGAAATTGGTCACAACAGCTGTTTTGACAGAGAAAGAAACAAGAAAACTTAAAAACTCAATGTAATATTTTATATATATATATATATATATATATATATATATATATATATATATATATTATATATACTGTGTGAGAATATTTTGATTATCTTTTTTGATAGAAATGTCTCCCATATTGTTGTCAAATTTAAATAAAAATAAAGAAATATAGTAATATTATGAACAGAAAACTATTACATTTTTCAGCTTTGCTGCATTGTGGCTTTGCTACAAAATTATGCAAGATGAAAAACCTGAACAATAAAGCTGGGTCATGAACTTTTGACCTACAATCACTGAAGAATGACATGGCTGCTAGAAAATGTAAGCACACTGAAGTACCTAAACATTGTTCTTAAGGCTGCGTGCAATGATTTGTGTATCAAGAATGACTTTCATGACTCCAGTCATGGCATAAGTCGTTATGTCATTATGAAAGGATTCATGATACTTGCCCCTGAAAATTAGACTATTTTTAAACATGAGGAAAGGCTAAAAATAAATACATAAATAAAACTTACTAGTAAAAGAGAAACAATGCAATGAGAATGTCTTGAGCAATACTTTTGAAATTACAAATGTAAAGATCTTTGCATTTGATTTTAATGTCACAGGGTTCATTCAGATTTATAACAGCAATTGAAGACTTCAACAATAGATCAGAATTTAAGAAAGGACAATGGCAATTATTAGGTGTTGATAGAATGCTGATATTAAACGTTTACTTTCAGATAGATAATATTGATGAAGTACATTTCACTGTTAAGTAGATTTTATCAGCTAACAGTATCATGAACCTTGCTTGGTAATTAAGTTATAGTAGTGTTTTGTAAAGAGGTACCTATTTATTTGTGTAATGAAACAGCTCAATGGTTTTAATAAAATGCTTCTCCCAGTATGATTGCTGTTCTTTTGTAAACAAGGATTCAGCTATAGAATTTTGTTGAAACCTGGTCTGAAGAAATAGACATCCGTTTAACACAAGAATGTCATTTTCCTTGTGGTGCTCAGTTCAAGATGGATAAAATGAGAATGTAATAGAAACAAGCATATCTTCAATGCAGGGCATTCTTCCTATGGATAATTTTCAGTCCTCACCTACCTTTACCTTACTTTGCTGAGGAGGATTTTTTAAAAATGTACCTTCTTCTAGGTTCATTCCTTCTGAGCCTCTGTCTTCTGTGACTAATGTTTGGGTCATGCCTAATGCTATCAGGTGCTTTCTGTACTCTGGTCTATTGTCCTCCAAGTCATATAAGTCCATCCAAGTTGATTCTTGACTGGAGATGTGTATTGGAATGTTCACTGGCCCCTTCCATGTTAACCACTCTTTCTTCACTTCAGTGGGATTGCTAAATTAGAAAGTCCCTCTTCAGTGCTCTGTAACAACTCAGCTGAGTGATCATAATTATTGCTTAGGAGCACTATATTACCAACTGCCAAGAAAGTCTTGCACATCCTCTACCATGCTCCTCTGTTTAGATTGCCACTATCTTCCCTTCCCATTAGTAATATCTTTGTATGTGTGCACTGTCTCCTCTAGCAAATAACAAGGGCAGTGAATCCCATGCAAAGTAATCTTTTGGATAGCTGGATAAATTAAATAAACCACTGCTGCATCTCTTCACAAATTCAACATGTCTAGATTGAAGGCTACCCTTTGTTGATAAGCTAGTACAAAATGTTCATTCACTGCACCTTGACATTTGGTTTACTATGCCCACATCCCTTTTGATTCCTGCCAACATAAGGACCCATATCTTAGCTTTTAGCTACAATTTAACATTGACAGTCAAAATGTAGGTACATCTGCCATTTGGGTTTACTGGTTACCATGTCCACTGGGTGGTTGAATTAAACCTGAATATCTAGTTGAGATGGTTTAAGCCCATTGACACATTTCTCAGCAAAAGCCTTGTGGTATAGTCCTTTGTTACATTTCTTCGGGTCTATAATTCTGATGTTTTCCCCAAGAGTCCAGTTTTCTTGGTCTTTTTCTCAGTATCCCATCTAATATTACTTTCTGCATTCATTTAAACTCCTCTTGATGTTAGCCTAGTTTGTTATATTGAGCATTTAGCCTGTGACCCCAAGCCAGAAATAACGACCTTACGAACCTGTGCTCCAACAATATAATGTTCAGGCTACCCATCTTATCACTTAGGCTGTCCAGTTTTATAAGTATCTGGTTGACTTTTCCACCATTTTGCCCTCCAGCTATAAATAAAACTGGCAGTCTTGAAAGAAGCTACTATATTCTGCCCTGGAACTCAGACACTGTAACTCTCCCTCACGAAATCTTTATACTTTGTTGCAAATAAGTTTTTATCTAACATTTATACATATAACAATATCTCAGAAGGGGGAAATGGAGTAAAAGGAGGGTAAATGGAAAAGAGTAGGGAGATAAGGGGTCCCATTGAGGCTGGCACTCATAAAACCATCTTTTAAATAAACCATCAACACTATCAATATTTCAGGACTGAAACATTCAGCAATTTTCCCAATAAATAACAGAGTACTAAAAATGTTATTAAAATGGCCTTTTAAATCTACCCTTCTCCCATAAAACAGTATACAACATTGAAGGTCCCTAGCATAGGTAAATAGAAAATACCTTTATGCAAGCTATTATAACATTCCCTTCATCTGGAAGAGAAAAACGTAAGCAAGTCCTAATGCACATTCTTACTCGACTCCGACCTTTGATTAATAGCCTCCATGTGGCTAATAAAACAAGTAGTCAACAAGAAGGCTTTTCAATCCTTCAACACAGTGACTCCCATCTGAATATTAACATAATGCTGACAAAAGGAAAAAAAGAGAAGATAAGGGCTGAGTAGAATAACAATAAACCAAACTATGTACAACTCCCAATTATCTGGATCATGCTCCATTGAAAATCAAAGAATTTGATTAAACCACAGATGAACAATAAACAGGAAAATCCCTAGCACCTCCACATAGATGATATAAAACTTAGAGAAGCATACACGGAACATATTGAAGCCAGGCTCCAAATTCATCTTCCTGATAATTTTCCAGGGAATCAATTGTCAGCAGGTATTTTAGGCAGTATTATGCATTTCTAAGCTCATAGCCATTAATGGAGCATTAATCTCTCCCCCCTGTATCATTACTTTCACAATGAACTCCCAGAGGGAGTAGAGCTGGACTTCCATAAATGGGTAAAGCACTCACATGCAACAGTGAACAGGAGATTCTGCACAACCCTGTTCTACTTCTGCACCAGTAGTGGGGTAAAACCCTGTGCACTATTAACACCTTTGTTAGTTGAAAGGAGATGCCCCAAATTCTCCAAAGCATCTTTTCTACTTCAGTCCAAGACATCTGAACTACTAGACATGAACAGAGAATCTGAGACTAGTTCCTTCTGTCCTCGCCTCCACTGGTCCAGTAACTATGTGAGCTATTTGATAAGACATGAACAAAATGACCTGATTTAAAAAAAAAAAAAAAACTGTGTTATAAGTTTCCAAATTAAATTTTGCTAATTTCTTAGAGAAGCAGTGGTAGAAAAATAACTGGTGACTCATTCAGGTCCATTCCTTCAGATGAAACCTCTACATTTTTTTTCTTTTAGTGCCTTAAGATCCTTCACTTTAATAGCCAATGACTGATACAAAGCCTTAGTTGAGACAGAAGGCCCTTGGGTTAGCTGCCAAATATAGCTTGTGACAGAAAATTGAGCAAGCCATTATTATTGGGCAAGACCAACCTTTTACAGACAAAAATGGTTTAGCTGCAAAAAAATTCATACAGATGTTTATGTGGGAGTCCACCTATTTCCCTCAGTCTTTAAATAGAACAAAATATTTTCTCAAAAGAAAGCTGAGGGCCTTGAACTAGGACATGCTATGCCCAGTCAAATCAAATAGAGGTTTTGGATAACAGCAAGATTCCAACTCTGGCTCCTTCATTAAATGGACTACATTGTGTATTATTTTTTGGTATAAAATATTTCAGTCTAAGAAGCAACAAGCTTGTCTTCATGTTTTATCAAGTGTTCCAGTCAGAGTACCACAGAAAGACCTAATTTGTGGTCCTTCTGTGGCATGCTAAATTCATCAGAGGACCATCGGACCCATATATTTAGATTCAGTGCTGCATCAAATACTTTTGAGATCCAATAACTCCAGCTCACAATTGTTATTGTCCCCCCAATGTGCAGATGCAATGACTTGAGGCCTATTAGGTCACCATAAAAAAATTAAAATAAAACATCTCAACTGACACAGCTTGAAATATGTCAGGTAACATGTCAATCAAATAAAGAATGTTTCTAGAAATGGCAATCTACAGACTCCTGGGACATTATTCAAACTGAAGCTTTAGTGTCTTTCAACTGCTGATTATCCATCTGCCAAATCGAATACCCTCATAAGTTATCTGAAAAGTGTTTGTCAGCAAGGGTTATTTTCACCCTATGATATTTTATTACAGTACTCTCTACATAGACCTTGCCTCTGATAAAGTCTGGATATGACAAATGAATTAGTAGTAGTTACGGATTTTTAAAGTATCTTCTAAGAGGAAAACACCATTCCATATTCATCATCCTTATCATCAACCTCCATTTTCCCATTTTCTACATGGGGTCAGAGTGTCATGTCAGCTGTCACTATCAGTCTTTCTTTTCAATGCAACTCTCCTACCTTCTTCGACAGTCATGCCTGACTGTCGCAGAGCTCCTCTTATACAATCCATCCACTTCTTTGCTGGATGCTATAATTTCCTGTCTCTTTTTTCCTGTCTTTTCCAAATCTTCTTCATCAGATTGTCTTCTACTTTTCTGTAAATGTGCCCAAATTGCTATAATCTGTTCTCTTTAACCTTTTCTGCAATTGTAGCTACCTTGGTCTCTGTTCTTATGTCCTCATTTCTTCATCTGTCCCACAGTGTGCATCTTACCACATTTCTCTCTCAGGCACTTCATCCCCATCACCTTTAGTTTCCTCACCTGCTCTGTCTTTACTGCTCAGTATTCTGTGCCATGCAGTAGGACTGGTCACACCACTGATTTGTGCACCTTACTTTTCAGCTTTTTTGGCATTCTTCTATCATTCACCAGAAGCTGAAATGTAAGGTGTACAAAAAGTGGTGCAGAAGCCTAAGCAGCAAAGGCAGAACTGCTGAGTAAGCTAGAGGTGATGGAAATGAAGTACCTGAGATGGGTAGGATGCACAATCCGAAACAGATGAAGAAATGAGGGCATAAGTGCAGAAGAAGTTACATTCTCATATTAACCAGCTTAAAATGTCTATGACAGTAATATGGCACTCTGTAATCACCATAAAATCAATTATAAGCAAGATGACCTTGTGCATTTTATCCACTAATGTTAGTCTCAGGATATAGTCTCTAGCCTAAGGCACGGAGCTAGAGGTTCTACTGCAAGTGCAAAAAGGGGGCACTGGGCATCCTTGCTTGGTTTCCTTGTATACCAAGATGTGGCCTGAAATGCACCTGGCTCCATGGTTCATGGGAGAGGAAGCCCTGACTGTGATCCATATGATCCAATTTCAACTTGAGGCTTGGGTGCTGGAGGAGCTGGTATGAGGGGGTGGGAACGAGAGGCTTTTGTCAGCTTGTACATCCCTGGATAAGGAAAAGGGGCAAGGCACATATCCAGTCATACCTCCATGGTTGAATGATTGGTGGAGACCAGTGTCACAAAGACTTGTTGTCTATAAGTGGGACAGGATTTGGATAGTCACGCAGTGCAGACGGTAATGATATTTGTCTGTTTCACTCCTCCTTCTTGGATTTTCTGGGCCTGCGCCAGATGGGGTTAATGTGAGTTAGGCAAGACAAAAAAGTCCAGATGAATGTCTGGATGATGTTCCATGATCATCTCTCACCCAGTGAGAATGAGTGGGCTGCAGGCAGTGTTCTCCCAATAGGGAATGAGTGGACAATATATATCACTGGGGGCTGATGGCTGGCATGCACTGGAGAGCAAAAAATTAAATAAAGATATGGTCTGAAATGAAGGAACCTATCTTTATGTTTTCCTAATAGACATAATAAAAATAAAAAAAAAATTAAAGAAGTCAGTCACAGCACCATGAACATATACTCCAGGATTCAGAAAGAGATCACCTGCTCTTTCATAAATTACATACCTCAGGAAGGCCAGTTTACACAATTGTGCAAAATGTGGTTCAGAGAATGCTTTAGCCACAGTGAAGAAGACATCATTATCAGTTCATTTGAATACATTTTCCTACCGCTTGTGCTAACAGACTGTTAGAGTAGTAGTACATTTTTGCATCTCATGCATCATATTATCACAGGAACCCCTCATGTGCGCATATGCACATTCACACATGTATATATACACACACACACACACACACACACACACACACACACACACACACACACACACACACACACACACACACAGACATACACACAGCCATTCCTGCATACACACACACACACACACACACACACACACACACACACACACACACACACACACATACACACACACACACACACACACACACACACACACACACACACACACACACACACACACATCCACTTGACATCACAACTCACCCAAACGTTAATAGGACTCACAGGCAGCCTTCCCCCATTTACCCACATGCATGCTCTTACAGACACAAATACACGCATACACACATTCTCGATTACCTGCCTAACTTCACATCTTACTCCAGTTATAATCCTGTAGACACACACACACACACAGCCATTCCTGCATGCACACACACACACACACACACACACACACACACACACACACACACACACACACACACACACACACACCCACCCACACCCACACACACACACACACACACACACACACACACACACACACACACACATACTCACACCCCCAAACCTATATCTGTGCTGCACTTTGCTGGTCTTACCACTTCTGCATATTCTTCCATTGACTTCAGCTAAAGACCACCAACTATTGGCCAAATTAAATTTTTCATCTGACTGAGGTAATTTGGAATAGTTTGGCAGTGTAACTTGATAGCTGCAGGAATTTCCAGGAAAAAGCACATGGATAATTAGCATTACTCTTTTCCCTATATTTCTTCATTATCATGGGACTTCAAGCAAAGTGAACCTTTGAAGACAGCATGTGATATGTGGCAGTGCATCATGTGATGAAGCCTGGTATTTTTATGTCATGTAATACCAGACGACTTAAGAAATTGTCCCTCTACCTCTTAACTTAGACCTTAGGCTCACAATGGTCAGAATATTATATCTCACTCTACCTGCAGATGCAAAACCAAATTTATGTACCCCCTTGGGTGAAAGGTAGCATGAATGCCAGTGCAGCTTTTCACAATATATGTAGAATATGTTAAAGGTGACATTTCATACATTCAGTCAGTTCTTCACACCCACATGTACCGTCCAGTTGCTGCATCAACAAACATTTTAACAAACCCTGCAAAAGGGGCAACAGTTCATCCCAGTATAGAAGCAGGATATTTGTGCTCTATCTTAACCAAGTGTGGAAGTGATTTTTCAGTGTCCCACAAGGTATCAGAAGGTGGGATCTCTTCAGAGTGACATCATGCATCTCCAGACAAATCTCAGGAAGGAGCTTATTAGTTTCCACCTATTTCAACAAAGTGCTTCTCAAAGCCCATGAGGGCAGACTGAGCTCTGGCAAGCCCAATACGAGGCACAGGGAAAAGTGATCAGTAGAATGTATAGGGAACAGCAAAGCCCCTTATTCATGGTGGAAGTTATTAGAGCAATAAATGTAATCAGTACTGGATGGAATACTAACAGCTGAAGAGGAACGAGTAAAACATCACAAAGTCTAACCTTTAAAACTAGCTCTTCCATCTACAATATCCAATTTGCCAAGCAAACTATTAAAATAAAATGATAGTGATGATAATCAAGATTTAAGCTTAAAACCTAAATATTCAGGACGTACATAAAATTGAAATTGTATGCTGCTTTGAGCTTATCTGATACCCAGTTTAAAATTTGCTTCAAGGACAGCATAATGACTTTCACTACAGACCACGAAGGGAAGTAAAAAGAGGATTAGTGATAGCTAACTCCTCTGTAACATATCACTACAGGTCATAAAGGGAAGTACAGAGAGGATTAGTGGTAGCTAACTCCCCTGTAACATATCACTACAGACCACAAAGGGAAGCACAGAGAGGGTTAGTGGTAGCTAACTCCCCTGTAACATGTCACTACAGACCATGAAGGGAAGTACAGAGAGGGTTAGTGGTTGCTAACTTCCCTGTAACATATCACTACAGACCACAAAGGGAAGTACAGAGAGGGTTAGTGGTAGCCAACTCCTCTGTAACATATGACTACAGACTATGAATGGAAGTACAGAGAGGGTTAGTGGTAGTTAACTCCCCTGTAACATATGACTACAGACCATGAAGTGAAGTACAGAGAGTGTTAGTGGTAGCTAACCCCCTGTAATGTATCACTACATACCATGAAGGGAAGTACAGAGAGGGTTAGTGGTAGTTAACTCCCCTGTAACATAATCTTTGATGACTTCCATCCTACTCTCATTATCACTCTAAGTATCTACAGCCTCATTATTGAGCAACTATATCAACAAAGCTGCACCCTCCCTTGCCAGAACTATATAAAGATGCCAATGTTACTGGAAGCCGCTCCTTTGCAGTTTCTCATGCTTGTTTACATATAGGACTGCTTCCTACAGTTGCGTTAAGTTAAACTGGAGTTGTCATAGCCAGGACAGTGTCATGTCACTCCTCCCAGGACTATTATTATCATCATTGACTTCAGTGAGCAAGCATCCATACAAAAATGGCAAAAATTAAAATAAACATGCAAGAAAAACAGGGAGCTGCACCACTTCCATGGCCCTCAAAAGGTTTCTATCCTCCCCATCCAATCATCCAATAGGGGACATTATGGAAAAGCTGAATACATTTAACAAAATGTCTTCCGTTTTTGGGGGCTGTACTTATATCTTCATTGAACAAAGCAACCAAACACCATCTAAGAAGAATCCTCTTAAAATAACATTAAAGTACCTAAAGCATGTTAGCTATAACCCATCACACCCATACACCCGCATTACATACAACATAAAAAAATCAATTAATTATTACTAAGTGTAAATAAACCATTTTCAAGGCAGGGGGTTTAACTAATCCACTTCTTACCATGAAGTACCCAGGGAAGAGCTGACTTATGAAATAAGTCAACCTTGACTTTTCCCCAAGGTATATCTGGAAAATCTCATTGAAAAGAAAAATTCAGCCTTGTGTATCAGGGGAATGTCCCGAAAATGAACATCATAGGGAGGGAAAAAGAAAAAAAAAAGACATAAAACACACATCCTACACAAATGCAACCAAATTGAACAGACCCTAGATACGGGTATCAGCTGGAGAAATAATCCTCTGGAACTGTTGGTGGGTCAGCCAAAAACTGGGCCCCCAATATCCATAACAGGTTAACGGGATCAACATATTGCCTAGAAGAAGCACTTACACATGACTAATAACAGTCATATGATGGAAACACTGGCCAGCACAGGAATAACCCATCCTTACAAGTGCTGCAGCTATTCCAGCACAACACCTTCAAATGTTTCAAGAGAAAAAGCTGACAATAGCCAAAAAATGTACTTGTACACCCAGCTATCAAACATCCAGGGTTTACTCCCAATAATGTGCTTCCTCTATTGTACACCACCTGTATAGCCCAGCTGTGTTACAATTAAATAGAAGTAGATCCACAGACAGTCAATCAGTAGCTGTAGTCAGCAGACCCTCCCCATATAACCATTTCACCCAAACATTATACAACAGTCCATGCAGGCTGAAATGTCTATAAACCATATAATAAAACCAAAAGGTCCTGGTGGTGATGAAATGAAATAGCATCATCAATCTGCTATCAAGCCTTCTCAATAAAGATTTAATTCAGCAAAATAATTACAATTGCAGGTGCATATGATAATCATATAGACTACACAATAATGACATCAAGATCATAATCAAGGCTGACAAAGCATAACCTAACATCTATTAAAAAGCAAGTAAATGCAGGGTCTCCATACTGTAGAATACACATGAAACTAGTGATGAAAAGAACTGCCTAGGAGTTAAACAAAGGGTCATCCATACACATACAGTCACTTGTCCCTGACAGGTCAAAGGTCAAGTGACTCCAAAGAACTTAGCTCATGTTATTCAAAACAGAGTAATGCATTCATATTATAGCAAAATAAATGGTGAAAGGCTTTCTTTCCTTGCTATACACTGCAGGTAACTGAAAAGAGCAGATACACATTACTGCCCAATACTTAAATGGAAATGATATATATATATATATATATATATATATATATATATATATATATATACAGATGGAGATGAAAGAAAAAGCCTATGTGCCCATTTAGGCAAGAAGTAACACAAGGTGATGCCCTCAGCATACTTCTCAACCTCTTCTCACAAGAAATCTGGACAAATCCTAAACTGCATATAAGACAAAAATCAAGCAAGTATTGGCCTATGGTGAGTAATAATGAATATGATTCAGGCACCAATGAGTACTGATCCCTTTCACTGTAAAGGGATGAATCCTCTACACAGAATCTTAAGAAACCAGGAAGTCAAAACTTTTTTTTTCTATTTCTTTGTCCCCATGCATTCTACCCATCATGCCTCCCCATGATTGGATAGTGCCCATCTGTTCTTCAGCAGGGGAATTCCATCTGAAGCTGACACAATAGCTGTGTGAAGAGGAACATCATTCAGGTAGCCATGAGGGTGTTTTGTGCTCTCACTGGCATTCTAATAATTACAACATTTTTTTCTAAAAGACCCCCCCCCCTTGAGTGGGAGAAAAGTACATTTCTTCACTACAGTGGTCCATAATGCTCAACCCTTATGAATGGCACTTCCACACACTTATTCATAAGACTACCACCCATTGCTGATTTGTTGAGCCTAATGCTTGCTGATAGCCTGACTCTTCTGTGTTGCTGCTCCTCCTTCAAGGGATAGTGGCAGTATATATGACAGGCTCTGCCTCTCCCTTCCATTTATTATTGCCACCTCTCATCTTGCCTACTAGTGCTATCAAGCACATGAGACTCTAATTGGACTTAGGTCACCTGGGATGTGGCCAGGATTTTATCCCTCTGCGATGATGTGAGGTAGTTCCAGCTGTGCCAGAGGGAGTAGGGCAGTGCATGTGTAACCTATGCCAGAATAGCTAGCATGAGTTTTGTAAATAATTATATGTCATTTGAACATGAAACTGATTTGTACAGATGCTTGTGTTAAAATGCATTTGTAAAGTTGCTTGTGTTCAAAATATATCAACAGTGGGTCCTGTTGGACAGAAAAAATATACATTTATGTCAGACTGTATTGCTGTAACTGATAAAATGTATATATTTTAACAGTGGATACCAGAAGTGAAGGGGTTAAGCTCAGTTCAGCTAACCTTAAGAAAAATAGCCTAAAATTAAATGACTTGGTTTAGACCATGAAGATTTTATCTGATAGATCTGAATACAGGCCAGAGTCCCAATGTCTGTGAAAGGCCTGGACTGGGGTCCTGCTCTATTGTCCTTAGTGGTGAACTAATTGCTACCCTGGGGTGACAGAAAATGGCTTGTTAGTTTCTGCAGGAAGGAGGAAGTATTGGAATTGTTTTACAGTTTCCAGATGCTGTAATAAACCTTAACCAAATTTCTATGTGTGTATTGTGACACATCAGTGGCAGATCCTGGCTCAGTTTCTAATGAGGGGGTAGTGTGGGAACCACAGAGTCAGGTGACCAGATGTAATGCCATTCTGTAGCCAGCACTGAAATTATATTTGAATACTAGTGGGAGATGTGATAAGTGCACTCTGTTTTGTGGACCTGACAAGACACACCCATCCACCTTCATCTTGCCTTGTTTTAGTGAGTAACTAGGGAACAGTAATTCTTCAGTCAGTTAGAAAAATATAGTGATATTAGCTAAATGTAGTTTTTTCTGTATCTGTCTGAGTCTTTCCATCTGTGTTATCTTTTATATTTCCTGTGATTGAAACTCTGGTGTTTATTGGAAATAGATATTCAGTATTTTCATGTTTTCTTTTTTATTATTTATTATTAAATATATCTAAATCTTTCAAGCTGATCTTACAGAATATATTAAATCTTTGAGAGTACTTGCATTTAAATAGTGGCACTATGGCTCCACTTTTCTGAAAGTCTTGCTGCTTGGTTAACACTACCATGTGGAAGGCACAGTGGTTCAGCAGTTTGCGTTGTTGCCTCCCAGTAAGAGGTTCTCCAGTTCGATTCTTGGCTGGGGTTCCTTCTGTGTGGAGTCTGCATGTCTTACTTATGTTTGTGTGGGCTTTCTCTGGGTGCTCCAGCTTCCTCCCATGTTATAAAGACATGCATCCGGAGTGTGTCTTCCTGGGTCTCTGCTGAAAATTAGCTTGTTCCATGTCAGACTTCCTGGTAAACAAATGTTAAATAACATCTGTATAAGCATTAATTTTACTAAGTGTAATTGGGTACCCTTGTAAAAACCTTAAAGTAGCTGGCTTTGGGTGTTCTGGTGGCATTAATCTACCTTATAGTCTGGGTGGAGGTGTGCCTACCTTTCCCGTGTGTGTGTGTGTGTGTGTGTGTGTGTGTGTGTGTGTGTGTGTGTGTGTGTGTGTGTGTGTGTAAATCTAAATTTCAAAAGAGAGTCTGTGTGACAGCTACCTTTAAAGGGGACACTGAGAACACTGATTTCCCACAGAGAGTGGTGGATTAATTGGCTTGGAACACCCAGCTAAGGACTCAGCTCTGTAGTGGCTAGTAGGGAGTCTTATTAAGGGCCTTCAGAGAGAGCCCAGCCATGTGACTAGAGTGTACATTCTCTGTGTGCTCTTAAGGGAAATGGTACCTGGTGCAGACAGTTGCATCCAAAAATACTGTGTGTATCTATTTTTCTGTAAGTGAACATTCCCCACTGATCAGTAGTAAGGATTGAGGCTTCTTGATTACTGGCCTAGAGGAGGGATGTCACATCCTCTGTGGTATCACTGATAGCACTAAAACAGCTAAAACTTAGTCATTTTCTGTCTTTCCAGATGCTGTGGTATCTTAAAGATATGGAAATTGCAGCCTTAGCCCAGTTTTCATGGTCATTCAGTTTGATTAACAGACTTTGATTCTGTTTTAAAATAAAAACCAGATGCAGCTCCATTTCATGGAGGTGGTGCTTGTGATTGTAAGCTGCCACCTCCAAGCAGAAAAACAACTGTCCTGTTGAGGCAGCATGTTTTTAGTCCCTAGTTGTGTTGTCATGCCATTAAAATAAAGGGCAAACATATAAAAGCAGTATTATCTAGCTGTACCTATAATTTCAAGTGACCTCCATCTCCTCAGCCATTAACACAAAATTGTATGATCAAGATAAAGAGAGTTTATAGGTCCATATGCTGATAAGAGGTTACTAGGCTAATGGCCCTAGGGGCCTTTACAAGCCTAGCTGTGTCAAATCCAATGTACCCTAATTGACCATAATTAGATAGTCAGTGTTAGCAGAGTGATTTTATGATTGGCACTGACTATGCCTGTCAATGAGAGACATAAGTGCCACCCCCGGGGTGAATTTATGATCATCCAATCAATTGTCAATGTTGCACTTAAATAGGGTCATTGACAGGCTCTGCTTCATGTGAAGTGGGAGCTTATTCCAGAGGAGTGGCAATCCCTGGGAGATATATCTGCCTCTCCAACATGTTCTGTTAATGTCACAGGGTCTATATCAGATAAGTGAACTTTCAAAAGTTCAACTGTCATATGGTTGACACCATATAATTGAACTTTTTAAAGTTCAAACATCTAATAAAAAAAATAAACCACAGAAATAACCTACTTGAACACTTTAAGAAGGGCCCCCCCACATGGGGGGGGGGCTGCACCTCCACACACCCCACTCTTTAAATATACTAACTCTGACATCACACTACAGTGCAAAAGAGGGAAATCTTCCCATTCCATGCTGTACTGAGATCTTCGTTAAAACGTTCAAACTTTCAAGAATTCGATCATATGGCATCAACCATATGACACTCAAACTTTTGAAAGTTTGATTATCTAATATAGACCAATGTCACAGGCTAGTTGAGATCCCTGGAGCTAGTTACTCTTGTACCATTTGATTTGCAAATGTGCAGCATTTCAATTAGGGCAGAGTCAGAATCTGCTCTGTAGGTCAGTCACAGGTCACCTCTCAGCAGCCTGTATGATACAGTGACAGTGCTTTCAGTCTTTTCATGTAAGTCACATTTTGGAGGCCCTGGATTCTCTTAGAAACCTCTGTGGTCTGTCCAGTTGCTGCAGGTGTCTGGTGAAGTACATACAAAAGAGAGCATTGTACTCAACTAGTGTTCTGATTAGGATCAAGTACAATGGAGGTATAACCTCCTTAGTCTTGGATGCGATGCTGTTATTTATGAGATGCACAATGTAGAAGGCTTTCCTTTCCACTATGGACACATGGTGATCGAAGTTAAGATTGCTATCAGCCTGTGTTCCCAAGTCTTACACCACTGGGGTTCAACTTAGAGGGGCACTATCTATGTCATAATTAGCAGAGACTACTTCTTTGCCAAAGGGGTTAATGAGGCAATTTTTTGCATTTAGTTTTAGGCCGTGACTTTGGCACCATTCATTTGTCTGAGTCAGCCCTTTCTATAATATGTTTACATCTTTGGAGGACTCAATGACTGCGCACAGTTTGCAATCATCTGCAAATGTGGTAAGCCAGAGGCCATCCACCTTTGCCTGGAAATAGATTCCAAACAGTAGAGGGCCCAGCACAGATCCTTGTGGTACCCTACTGGTAAATGGTCTACTGGTGGAGGTGGACTCCCCCACTTTAACAGTGTGCATTCTGCTAGTGCGCCAATTGGCTACTCATCTAGTGAATTACTCGTTAATCCCCAACTGGGAGAGTTTCTCAATGATACATGAGTAGGGTATTGTTTCAAAAGCATCAGATAAATCAAGATAGGTAGCATGTACTGCTTTGCCATCATCCAGGGCTTTGGTGATATTCTCAAAGAAGTCCACCAGGTTTAATAAGCAAGATCTACCCTTGACAAAACCAAACTGGGTTGGGCAAGAGTTTTAAGTTTGCCTGCATCCTTGTTGATAAGGCCCATGATGATTCTTTCTATGGCCTTGCAGATAAGGCTGGTTAGGCTTATAGATCGATAGTTTCCTGGATCATTTGATGGACCCTCTTTGTGCAGGGGGATTACTGTTGCTGTTCTCCACTCTGCCGGAACAAAGTCAGTGCTTATGCTATGGTTAAAGAAAGTGGCAAGTGGTTCTGCTAGGTCTTGTTTTAGATTGTTAAGTAAGCAACCCCAGATGTTATCTTGTCCCATAGAGGCTGTGTTTTGGTCTTAGAGAGTACTTGTATGACCTGTTCTTTGGAGATACTCAGTAATGGACTGTTGTGAGGAATACTTTGGGGTATGGCTGGTTGGTATAGGGGTGGTGAGCGAGGTTATTGCCAAATCTGTCATCTAACAGGATGGCAATTTCCTCAGGTTCAATGTGAGTTGTACCATCCACTATAAGTTCAGCACACAGCTGGGTATTCCATTTTAGATTTAGGACATAGCTAAAAAATGCCTTATGGTTGTCTTTGCCTAGGGATGCTAATTTAGTCTCATAACTAGCCTTAGAGGACTTTACAAGACATCTAATTTCCTTGTTCAAGCTGTGGAGGGTATTCTTCCTCTGTTGAGTAAATTCTCTCTTGTCCTTAGATATTAGTTTCTTTCTTTTGTTGTATAACTTATTTATACTTACAGTCTACCAGGGTGGCTTGTTTTTTTTTCAGGAGGACCTGGTTTTAGTCCTGTCATTTTCAGCTGAGTCAATACATTTGTTAAAGTGGATATACAGAGCTTTCGTGTACTCTTCTACATAGGAGTCATTGTTGGCTGTGTTAGCAGGGGCTTTGAAACTTTTTATACCATCGCTTAGTAGGCTATAGTTTGCTTTGGAGAAATTTTTCATTTTTTTTTTGCTCCTCTGGGGCTGTCAGGTCTGATCTTTACTTCAAATGAGACAGATTTATGGTCTGACCTTACCAGGGAGTGCAAGACAAAGGGGGTAATGCAGTGACCCACCCATGTTGGTGAGCACTAGGTCTAGGACATTTGAGCCCATTGTGGGTGTGCAAACCAACTGTTCCAGGACATTTGAATTAACAAAATCTAGGAACCTCAAAGTGATCATGTTTGTGCTAGTATAAGTTGAATTGATGGAAGAATTGTTGAAATCTCCCATGACCAAGGTGTTTGGCTGTACACTAAGTGACTGTAGCAAGTCCATGTAGGCAATGTACCTCTCCTGGTTCATGGTGGGGGATCTGTAGCTAACAATGATGTGGTACAGCATTTTGCTTATAGTTACTTGAACCTGGAATAGCTCAAGAGAGTCATATTGTTTTACCAGTCTCAAGGTGTATTTGGATTTAATAAAGATAGATACACCTCCACCTTTGGTTCTTTCATGCACGTTTTGAGGTCTGAATGTGTGAAAGCCATTGTAGCTTTTACAGCCGACATGCTGTCTGTGACCTTGAGTAGAGTCTCAGTGATTGCACATAAGTCAGCATCTTCCAAGGTGAGGAGTGCTTCCAGGGAGTGCAGTTTACTGTTTAGGCTCCTAGCATTAAGCAACATGACCTTGAGTTTGTCTCTAGTGGATTTCTTTACATAGGAAGTTTTGTTGTTTTGACATTGCCTAAAAAGGCACTATGGTGTAGATACATGTCCTTGCCAGTATCCAAAAGCCCTGGGGAGACAGGTAAAGGTCATCTCTGGCAAAGCAGCATGGTCTGTTGACCATGTCTTACCAGGCTGTCAGATACTGGATCCCCCTGGAGTGACACCAGAAGCTAAGCCAAATATAGAAGTCAATCATTTTTATCTGTATTGTGGCATCATCCTATGTAAAGGTAGAATGCTGCTTAGGGCTGGGGACATACCTGCCTGGGATGTATAATCTGAGAGTTCAGTCATGTGTCTCTCTTCATATAGTCCAGAGAGATACATCTCAAGTCATTTGCTCCAACATGTACTATGACAGAGTCATAATTGTAATTGTTGCTGAGTGACTTTTGTTCTCCCATTGTTTTGGGCTTGGTCTGGATTTCTAGTGCTGGGAGGTTGAGAGGTATGTGAAACTCCATGATATAAGTGGATGTGACTGAAAATTAAATGGATGAGGTTTTACTATATTGATGCTACAGGTGCAATTTTCCTATATATCTTATACTTGCTTTTATCTATTATTAAATGATAAAAACTTCCCTAATCAATAATATTAAATTATTATTGCAT
>NC_056747.1:1031917672-1031932672 GCF_019279795.1 Protopterus annectens | reverse complement strand
TTATTACCTTGATACGGCACTCTTGTCATAGATAGTACCCCAAAAGGTAACCCCCATTTCTCGGTCACCCACGTCCCCTGAATCTTTTTAAAGTTTTTTTCTATCCTTCTAGCATGTCGAGGGATCAGTTGCTAGTGTCCTCTCCTGCTCAGCTGGTGAACCTGGGAATACTGAGGCAATGTTACAATTGCCTCATGTACACAGACAACCCTCTCCTCCTCCCACAAAACACAAATACATGCGAGAGATGCAACTATACGGCCAAACTGGAGGCTGAGCTCTCTCAACACAGGACTGGCAAGACCAGTCAGGAGGAGAAGGTTACCACACACACTATAGACCCAGTCTCACATAGCACCATTACAACCTCAAATCATACACATAAACACACAAAGACATACTCGGAGGCTCTGATCAAAAATCTACCAAAACAGCAGAGGCCACCAAAGCATTCACCCAAACAACCACCACCTCAGAACACAACACCTGCAACACATAGACCTCACAGTCAGAGTGTCAAACAGTCACAGCCCTTAAGGCCAAACACAATGCCAGACACACTAGTCATTGGTGACTCCATAGTCAGACACACTGACGTCCCGCTCACCAGACTGAGTAAGGAGAAGGTCACAGTAAGCTGCCTGTCGGGCGCTAGAATCCGCCACATAACGCAAGCACTCAGGTCTCTCAACAGCAAGTACAAATATGACTCAGTCATTGTCCACGCTGGTGTAAACGATCTGAGACGTACCTCCTTGGACTACATGAAAAGAGACATTGAGGAGCTCTCTGATTATGTAGCCCAGGCAGGTATGACCCTGACCTTGAGCAGTATCCTACCTTCACCAAGAGTGATGCCACAATACAGAGATAAGATGATCAGCTTTAACAATTGGCTTAAACACTGGTGTCATTCAAAGGGGATCCAGTATCTGTCTGCCTGGGATGACATGCTGGACAAGCCACGCTGCTTTGCAAGGGACGGCTTGCACCTGTCACCCTGGGATTCCGGATATTGGCAAAGGCTCTTGCCACCCCATAGTGCCTTTTTAGGCAAGGCTCAAATTCTAAACCTACCACCCTAGAACACAAAAAGGAAAAAAACTAAGGGTAATGCTGCTCAATGCCAGAAGTCTAAATCTCAAAATGCACGACTCGAGGCCCTTCTCAGTATGGAGAACATCGATGTCTGTGCTGTGACAGAAACCTGGTTCAAGGCTCCTGAGAGCACCCCAGCTATCAGGTTTTACCTCATATCATGCGTTCCGCCCCAAAATCCGGACAATACCAAGAAAGGAGGGGGGGTATCCATATTCATCAAGGACACCCACACCTCAAAACTGGTGGCAACGCACGATGCATCGGAGACCATCCAGGTGCAATTAACCATAGGCAAGACTGCTCTGCAAATTGTAGCATGTTACAGGCCACCCTCACAAACTCAGGAACCTCACATGGCCTTCCTGAAAACACTAGAGGGGATAAATGTATCACCAAACACCATCATACTAGGTGACTTCAATTACCCTAATATAGACTGGGAACACTACTCAAGCCCAAACACCCTAGCCCAAAAGTTCCTGGAATTCATAAACTCAAATGCCATGGAACAACTAGTCACCATCCCCACAAGAGGAGATAACATACTTGATCTCATCATCACGAACATGGGAGCACAATGTTCAACACCGAAGTATACCCCTCACTGGTGAGATCAGATCACAAACTAATCTCGCTGGAGGTCCTCATCCCACCCCCACCTGAAATCAAAAAGACCACAGTAAAGAACTTCTCAAAAGCTGACTTCACACTTCTAAAGACTAGTGTGGTCTCCTTTAAGGCCCCGAGCCGGCGGAAAACAGTACTCAAGCCGCTGAATCACTTACAAACACCTTCTACCAGCACCTGCAGGACTGCATGGATAAGGCAATCCCAAACAAAACAAAGACTCTTAGTACCAAAGGCAAGCGTCCAGTCTGGTGGACCCCAGCCATAAACAAACTCTACAATAAAAGGAGGAAGCTACTACAAGATAGAGCAAAATCCTTAAAAGGTAAGACACCCTTGATCACTATAAGTAAAAAGCTAAGAGCTCTCATAAAATCATCCAAAGCAAATTTCGAGAGAAAAATAGCTAAAGACTCAAAAGACAATCATAAGGCCTTCTTTAGCTATGTTAGAAACCTAGGAGGAAACTCCCAGATATGCTCAGAACTAGTTCAAAATGATGTGAAGATTACTGATCCTACAGACATTGCCAACATACTGGCTGACAGGTTCAGTGTAAACTTCTCACCCCCCCTCCCCCCAAAAGGAGAGATATCTATACCAAACGATTGCAGCCCGCCAAACATCTCGAGCGCCCAAGTGAGAACTGCTCTCTCCAAAGCAAAAAACACAGCATCCATGGGATCTGATGGTGTCCCCGGCTGTGTGCTCCACGAACTCAATGAGGAATTAAACCCACAGCTAGGACAGCTGTTTAATCAAAGTCTTACCTCTGGATACGCACCAGGAGTGGCGCACTGCAACTGTAGTCCCACTTCACAAAGGCGGTGCCTCCACCGACCCTGGAAATTACCGGCCCATTAGCTTGACAAGCCTTATCTGCAAAGCCATGGAGAGGATCATAATGGACCGCATAAATAAAGACATAGGGAATTTGCAGACTTTGGATCCAACCCAGTTTGGCTTTGTCAAAGGCAGATCATGCCTTTTAAACTTGGTTGACTTCTTTGAAACAGTCACCAAAGCCATTGACGAGGGAAAGGCAGTCCATACAGCCTACCTCGATCTGGCTAAGGCCTTCAATACAATACCCCACTCGGGTATCATTGAAAAACTCATCAGCTTAAATGTTAACCCATACATCACAAGATGGGTTGCAAACTGGCTGAGTGACAGAACCCACAGGGTCAGAGTTGCTGGCGCCATGTCAGACTCAAAGCCTGTCACAAGTGGTGTCCCACAGGGCTCAGTCCTAGGCCCACTCTTGTTTGGCATCTACTTTTCCGAAGTACAAGCAAACACAGGAAGGTTATGGCTGACAAAGTTTGCAGATGACTGCAAACTGGGCGCCATAGTAGAAAACACATCTGACACAGATATCCTTCAGAAGGGTCTCACAGAAACGGATAACTGGTGCCAGAGCCACGGCCTGAAGTTAAATGCCAAAAAATGCATAGTCATACCCTTTGGGAAAAACAAGGTTACCCCTAGCTACCAAATAGGTGGCAATCCACTGAGCACAGAAGAAGTTATCAGGGACCTGGGGACCCAGGTTGATAGTAGTCTGTCATTCGACACCCATGTAGCTAAAGTAGTTAGGAAGACCTTCTACATTGCCCACCTTATCATGAAGGGATTCTCATCTAGATCAAGGGAGGTCATAGTCTCCCTTTACTCATCACTCATCAGACCAATGATTGAGTACAATGCCCCATTCGGGATGTATCTGACCCGACACTTGCAGCAGCTGGAGAGGCCACAAAAGTTCCTCACCAAAAGGATAAAGGGTCTCAAAATCTGTCCTATGCTGCCCGACTGAAAGAACTCCAGCTCTATTCAGTCGCCTTACGCTTGCTCAGAGGTGACCTTTGCCTAACATACAAGGCCATGTCAAACCCAGAGTTGATGAATATGCTTCACCTCAAAAAATCTAGATCCATCAGAGCCACAAGGGCTGGAGACTTAAACCTCGACACGGCTATTAATAGGACGTGCTGGAGGGATAGATTCATCACCCAAAGACTCCCTATGCTGTGGAACAAAATCCCGGTACATGTGAGGCAGAGCACCTCGCTGGCCTTGTTCAAGAGAAATCTTGACCAATGGATGGGAGATTGCAGATATACCCCAGGGATTACCTCAGTGTCACTGCTCAACAGAGGCACAGCAAAATAATGGGTATAGTTCCCCATACTAAAGGGGTGGCGTAAGCCACAAAACGATGGGCTAGGCTTGTAAATGCCCTCGGGCAGATAGCCTAGTATGAACCTATGAACCTATGAACCTATGAATAAAATGTTTATTTTCCCTTTGGAGAATAGCTTAATATTAACTAAGATGGCAGTCTTACCAAAAATATTATATGTTATTCAGTCATCTTGTCTTTTCCTTTCTAAATAGTTCATTAAACAGTTGAATTGTCTACTTTAAATTTTTTTTTGGTTCCCAAATAGACCTAGATTGACTTTAAGTCATTATATGAGAGAGTGGATTTCCTGACATATAATTATATGCTTTTTCTTCTATCATTACAACCATAGCATTATGGTTAAATTCTAATCATTCTGATAGATGAAAAAAATAAAAACTTCATAAGAATATTTGGTTAAATGGTAATAATAGTAGAATTATACAACATATTCAGATTTCAAGAAATAACTTTAAATGGTTGTTATAGGAATATTTTCCTAGAAATTTTAATAAACTGTCATTGTATTATATAAATAATATATTAAATTTATTACATACATTTAGAGACTTTATTTTTAAAAATCCTGATTTGAAAGCTTGGTTCTTTACAATATTCCCCATAGTCTTCACCATGGATTGTATTGATACTTTAAATTTCTCTAAAATGTAAATGTTAACAATTTAATTTTGGTATCATAATATGAATGGAGAAAACTTACTTGCATTTGACTTCATTATGAGCAAATATTATACTGATATGAATAATTGGTTAATTATACACACTAATAGACAATTTATTAATTCTAAAATTGATATAATGACTGATACAATAAGAAATGATTTAGGAGCATCATTGTTTTATCTTAAATATATAATGTTGTGAGAACTATAAAATTATATGCAAAAAATAATTATTGGAATTATTTTACCTTAATCATACAAGTGTATTGGAGGATGAAAAGAGATTAAAATTAACATTGTCAGGGAAAACTCCATCTTCCTTATATTAATGGAAATGTATACACAGATGTTTTATATTACTCCTCACAAACTAAAACTTATATACAAAAAGTCTATTGGATGTCAGAGATGAAAATTTACATTAAAAGATGACTAGCAACTTATGCCCCAAGATTCAGCAAGCTCTGCACGGCATGCAGGAATAGTGCAGAAGCTGCTGGAGGCAATATGGCGACCAAGACATCTAGGAACAAGCTTCCAGGATGTGCACGAGTGCCCCTGCACTGTTCTTGCATGGACACAGCTCCTGTATGCTAATTACTCCATTTGCAGGTGAAAACCATGCACATGAGGTGAATTAGCAATCCAGGAAGCTGGCAGCCATTCGTGCAGGACTAGTGTAACCTGCAGAAATGTACTTGGTTAGTAACCAAGTACATTTCTGCAAACTGCAAAATGGAGCCATGCCAGATCCAAATAAAGGGTGTATATAATGTGTAAAGCATGCCAATGGCCAAATATACATCCATTGGCATGGAAAACAGTTACAAAAAAAATTTTTTTTTGGCCAATTTCGGCCGTTTAAGTGTAAGGTAGCAGCTGGCAAATGGGATCAACCAGAAAATAAAAGAAAAACCTTTCTTTGCAAAATCACAATTTTGCCATTATAGTCAATGGCAGGCAGACGACAACAAGGCCAGTGAACAGTGGCTGCTAAGGGGGAAGGCTGAGTGTGGGACTTGTAACTAGGCATTAGCAGACAATCCTATGCAAATGAGGGGAATGATACCGAATCACAGATTTCCCCTCATGGCTAGCCTGCACCCAACTGTGTAGGTGCAGGAAGACCATGGTGCAAGCTTAAGAGCTAGCTGAAATCATAGAGGGGTGTATCAGGCATACTGTAAGCTTATTGGAGCCCTGTGGCTCAGGTTTGCCCTTAGCTTAGCAGAGCTAAGGAAGGGGATGTGTCTGAAGCTGCCAAGTGCACTTTACATTGCCTAAATGGGTGTGCACACTGTGCACTGGGTTTTAAACAAACAAAAAAAAGTAAACTAAGAAATAGCAGCTTCGTGCACATCTGAGCACTGTGTTTGCATGGCGCACCTCTGGGCTTAAACAGGAAGGCAATGGGAAGGGAAAGAGCAGTTGGAAGGTAATCAAGGAGAACTAGCATAGCTGACAGGTGAAATGTATCAGAATCAGCCAATTACACAGGCAGCAACTCAGCCCAGCACACTACTATAAACTATGCAAACACCTTTCCCTCTGTTTTTTTCCCACAAACTCTACACCACTGGTGTACACAAATGGGGGAAATTTTACCTAACAAAAGCAACAAAATGATAGGGGCTGCATTTGCTCTCATAAATCAACATGTGGAAGAGGCTGATGGTGGTGAGGATGAGAATGCTGATGACCAACCCACAGTGTGGAGAAGGAGAAGAGTGTACAGACCCAGGGTAACTTATCAGGGGGCTACATGAGCTGGAGATAGCGGAGCACTATAGAGTGGACAGGGACCTCCTACAGCAAAATGTTGAGCTGCCAGCCATGCCTCACACACAGAACCAGCAGAGGGGAACCCATCCCAGTGGATACCAAGGTATGTGTAGACCTAAGAATAACAGCCACAAGTACCTTCCAAATGCCATCTGGGGATATCATGGGGATCTCACAGGCATCAGCATCCAGGATACTCCACCAGTTCCTGGATGCCATGTCAGCACATGCTGGTGAGCACATATATTTCCTCAACACCCATGAGGTGTTGACCAGCAATATGCATCTCTTCCACCAAATAGCAGAATACCGTGAGGTAGTGGGTGCTATAGACTGCATGCACATACACATCTAAGCACTACCCAGCTAGCGGGGTAGAGTCTACATAAACCGCAAGAGCTTCCCCTCCATCAACTGCCAGGTCATGTGCGATGCCCAGGGCATTATAATGAATGCATGTGCTGGCAGCCCTGGAGGCTATCACAACTCCCACATCTGGCATATGATGCAGCTGTACCAGAAATTTGCCAGCGGGGACATCCCATATGGCCAGCTAGTGGGGGATGCTGGTTATGCACTGGAGCCGTGGCCGATGACACCCATCAGAAATGCACACACACCCAAACAAGAACTCCATAATGAGGCACACTCACAGACCAGAATCATAATAGAGCGTGTATTTGGGATGCTCAAGTCATGATTCTGGTGCCTGGACATATCTGGTGGAGCCATGCAGTACTCACCAGCTAAATGTACCCAAATTGTCATCGTATCTGCCATGCTACACAATATGATCCAGTGGAAACAGCTGCAGCAGGAACAGCACAGGGCAGGGCCACACAGCACCCCACCATTGCCAAGGCCTGCACAGGCACATAGTGACTTGGAGGAGGAACAATCTAAGCCTGCCCCAGTAGGCAGTGGGAGGCATGCCCAGTATGCCCAGGCCTTGGCAAAGAGGCTACGCATAGCACATACACTGACACAGTAGGAACCCAGGGAATGACACCTCTCTCTGACTCGCACATACAGTAAAAGGGATGCCAAACATGACACTACCTGTGCTTAACCATGTATAGGGAGTGTACTATGTGCATCCAACATAATCAGCCCTCCAGCACCAGCCTCAATACTGGCACAGCCACAAGGTAAGTCACGCTCACTATCAATTGCTGAATGGAGTGGTATGTCCTGTTACTTGTATTTATGGTATGGATGTGAGCATGCAAGGGAATTGGTTGGCTGAATGTGATGCCAGCAGATAGTAGACACCTATATCAGCAGCATTAATTCTGTAACAAATACTGGTGCCACCACAGTAGCCAGTACTAGACAAGGTGACAAAACCCACTGCAGGAAATGTGGTGGGCCAAACATGTGTCCATAGGACACACAAATGCAAGTCAGTGAGGCTCACATACCCAACAACAGTCTCAGTCAACAGGACAGGCATAGTCAAACACAAAGAAAGGCTGTGCTAAGGCCTCTGGCTGATGGCTATGGAGAACAGCCCCCCCCCCCCCGTCCAGACCAACACAAACATACTACAACAGGTCAGGCAGTGGGAAGTTAGTTCTGAAGGGTAAGAAGTCTGAAACTGAAATGTAGGTCAATAAAACCTAAGAAATGTAGTACACTGATATGCCTCTAGTCTGCATGATAGGTCAGAATACAGAATGGAATGGAGTACCTGAAATACCAGTACAGTCATAGCAAATGTGCACAGTTGTCAGGTGTGCCCCCCCCCCCACAATCCTATGTAGAAATGTAGTAACATGTATGTGTAGGTATAACAGTGGAGCACAGATTACCTGAGCCAGCCAAAGTAGCAGGATAGATTGTAGCACATGTAGAATATGCAGGGCTGTGTGTGTGTTAGGTTGGTGTTTGTTGTATATTGTGTGAGAGTGGTCAGAATGTAGGCATGGTGAGTTGTGTCTTGGTGGCCATTGGCCAGTACTGCCAATGACAGGGCCAAGTTCTCACAACTGCAGTGCCAAACACAATGCATCCTAGCAAGACACATTCCTACAGTAAGCCATACTAATTGTATGGATGTAATATCTGTCAACATCTGAAAGATGGACATGGCATGAATATGGGCCCAGACATACAAACGGTACACAGGTGGAAGTACTATAGACAGAGAGTGTATAAAACGTTACTGTCAAATGGACACACCTTTGGAATTGTACATACAAGTTAGCAGCACATTAGTTGGGTTTGTAGTATAGAATACTGATGTTGTCTGGCCAAATACTGGCAGACCACAAAAGTCACAGGTATGAAGTACTGAGAAACTGCTGATGTCCCTGCACAAGCCAGCATAAGTGGAATGCCCCATGTATATCTGTGAGTCAGCTGCAAGTAACTTCCATAGCACACATGAACCCAACTCACCCCACTATCAGCCACAGGTACCTCACAGGTCTTATTCCTGCTGTTGGGAATGAGTACAATATGACCCCCACCTCTGTATGGAAATAGCCACAGAATGCAGCATGCTGACAAGGTGTCCCGTGCAGGTGTGTCCCTAGCTGTAAGCAGCACCCTGCCAGCATCCACATCACTGCATCAATAAGGACAGAAACTATTGACATTAACACCTTGCACTTCTACCCTGTCAACCCAAGGGAATATAGTGGCTTGCAGCCTGGGACTGTAGGAGTGACACAATGCAACAGTCTACTACAGATGGCCTGCATCAGTACCAAATGCCCTACAGTCCTCTGTCAAAGGCCTGTGTCTCACCAGTACTGCCAATGTATATTATCTCATGGACTCCCAAATAACAACATAACACAGTCCACAGAACCCAAATGCAAGGCCAAGTCGACAAATCCCAGTAGCTTGCCCACCATGTCCTTCTGCATGAACTGTGGACCAACCCCAAAATACTGCTGGGATGAAGTGATAACTATAGGGAACTTATATAATGTTTGAATAATTTTCAGAAGAGGATAGAAAACAGAGGGGGGTAGGAACATGGACGCCATGGAGTGTGTGAAGTTTGAAACTCAGCCATGTGCACATACTATCCCTGCCTGCAAACACAGAAATGGGTGGCTACAAAATTGCTTGCAAACCACAATATGAATGGGTAATTACCAGAAATATGAGCCCTGCCTCTGGGTAATCTGTGTGAATCTGTACAGCTGTGGGGTATGGCTACAGCAGGATATGGCCATACTGCCATGTCGATGGATGTACAAGCATTGGATCCTCAGCCACCACTATACCAAGGTGCTGAACCATTTGCACAAATACATCAGCAAGTGTCTGCAGCCTCCCCTACAGAATGGCATGATTGTGCAAGAATATGTTGACTGCAGACCACAATACTGGATACAGCTTCATTCACCCTGTGTTCCCAGGAAATTACTGCAAGCAAATATGTATACCTGACAGTAGATGATGACATAAAACATCACAGTGTAAAACAGTACATATGTCTGAATATCTCTGCTAACACCAAAACCATGTAGCAGAAGCAGCACAGGCACAATTACCTGCGGTACCCCACTATCCTTTGCCCATTGTGACCCTATATTGTCAACCGATCTGCATATATCTTGCAGAAACAGGTTTCTAGCTGTAGGTGTGGAACACAGCAGCCTGCACTGGAGTACATCCTACCTGGAATGGATTCACACATTCAATACAGAAGGTCATACTGGGCATGCTCCCACACTTACAGAAATGAAGCCCATGTCTGGCAACAACAGTGGACTATACATATCTGACAGTCACAGATATTTGTGCACACACTCCACATTGCACACCAGTCATGCTTTGCACACACATTGGATAGGAATACACACATATATCTAAGGACAACACACTATAATAGGCAAAACTTACACATATGTAGATGTGTGGAAGAGAGTGTCAGACAGTGACAAAGAGCCTCCCATCATGAGGCCTGTCCCACCCACCACACATCCATTTGGCTAAAACCACATGTGCAAATGTCAATCACTGTAGACATTTGCCTCTGGTATCCCTCAGCACTATAGTGTCTGTGGTACTTGTGATAACTGTGTTACATGACTGTACAAGCATTTTTCATCTAGCAGTTATATACACATACCTGTTAAATTTAAACCTGTGTGTGACTGAGTGTTGTGTGTCTGCTTCCAGATGAATGGTTTATGGTCGATGCACACACACTGCACTCCCCATTTCCCTACTTTGGCAAGCGTACTGATGTAATTCACCTTGAAATACACCTTTGGTGAAGGAGTAGCCCTATAAGCTCCATGGGGCATGCTATAACTGTGTAATGTTATAGTGTGATGTACTAGTTAGGTAGGAGTTCTCATCCCAGACATGACAACTGTGTGTGGTTGGGTGTGTGTGTGTGTGTGTGTGTGTGTGTGTGTGTGTGTGTGTGTGTGTGTGTGTGTGTGTGTGTGTAGGGATCAATGCTTTTGTGGCCATTCACAGGCACTACACTCCACATTGCCCTACTTTGGCAAGCCTGCTGATGTCATTCAACTTGAAATACACCTTTGCGAAAAGAATAGCACTATAAGCTCCATGGCACATGCTATAACTGTGTAATGCTATAGTGTGTTGTACTAGTTAAGTAGGCGTTCTAATCCCAGACATGACAAGTGTGTGTGCGTGCGTGTGTGTGTGTGTGTGTGTGTGTGTGTGTGTGTGTGTGTGTGTGTGTGTGTGTGCGTGTGTGTGTGTAGGGATCAATGCTTTTGTGGCCATTCACAGTCACTAGGTGCTCCTAAAAATGGAGACCATTGATATCTGTGCAGTAACAGAGACCTAGTTCAAGGCTCCAGAGAGCACCCCTGCAATACCAGGTACAGCTCTTATCACACCTGTCGGCCACCAAACCAGGACTGAAACACTAAAGGTGGAGGAGTGTCCATATTCACCAAGGATATTCACACCACCAGGCTACTTGCCAAACACAATGCATCTGAAATTCTCCCTGTGCAACTAACATTAGGTAAGACTGCAATCCAAATTGTATAGCTTGCTACAGATCCCCCACCATGCCCCAAAATTCTCACTACACCTTTCTAAACATACTGGAAAATATTAAGATACAACCAAACACCCTAATACTGGGTGATTTCAACTACCCTGCCATTAACTGGGAAAACTACTCATGTACCAACACCTTTGCCCAATGGTTCTTGGAAGTCATAATTCCCAGTGCCCTGGATCAACTAACCCATAGCCCCACCAGGGGCTAAAATATCCTAGACCTGATCATTACCAACATGGGAAATCGATGCTCCACACCTATGGTCACTCCATCGGTAGTCAGGTCTGACCATAAGCTAATCACCCTTGACATCCACATCCCTCCCCCACACCCCTGTAAGGAAACCTCTGTAAAAAACATCTCCAAAGCCAACTTCATGCTACACAAGCAGATGTGACAAACGTCATGACACCCATGCTGACGGGAACTGAAAGGTCGACTGCTGAATCCTACACTAAGGCATTGTACGAGCACATCCACTCGTGCATGAATTGTGCCATCCCAAATAGAACCAAGATGCTCCCCTCCAAGAAAAGGAAGCCAATCTGGTGGACCCCTGCCATAAACAAACTTTACAACAAAAGGAAGAAACTGTTGCATAAAAGAGGAAAACCTCAGGATGCAAAACATTCACTTACCAGCCTCAGTAAGAAGCTTAGATCCCTCATAACATCCTCCAAAGCTAGTTACGAAAATAATATAGCCAAAGATTCCAAAGACAACCACAAGCCGTTCTATAGCTATGTCAGGAATCTAAATGGCAATGCCAGATCTGCTCTGAGCTACAACAGAACGGCATTAAATATACTGATCCTAAGGATATTGCCAATATCCTGGCAGATCGATTCAGTGTCAACTGCACCCCCCTCCAACCCCCAATAGGGCCCATCTCAATACTGAAAGATTGTCAGATTCCAGTAATAACAGCCATATGGGTAAAAACCACACTCTCCAGAGCTAAGAAAACAGCATCAATGGGACCAGACAACATCCTTTGCTGTGTACTACATGAACTACAAAATGAACTGACACCTCACCTACGTGCCATGTTTAATCATAGCCACACCTCAGGCTTCATGCCCACTGAGTGGTGCACAGCTACAGTTATCCCAGTCCACAAAGGGTATCCACCTTGGATCCTGGGAACTACTGCCCAATTAATCTGATGAGCCTGATCTGCAAGGCCATGGAACGTATTATCATGGAACTTATAAAAAAAGACATTGGCTACCTGCAAACAATGGACCCTACCCAGATTGGGTTCATGAAGGGCTGATCATGTCTCCTGAACCTGACTGACATCTTCAAATTAGTCTCCAGAGCTGTGAATGAGGGTACGGTGGTCCACACAGCCTATCCAGACCTCACCAAAACCTTTGACACTATCTCCCAGTCTAGAATCATAGATAAACATACTAAGCTGGCCATTAATCCCTACATCACTCAATGGGTTGCCAACTGGCTTATTGACAGAACCCACATTGTAAAAGTAGGTGACTCCACATCCAGCTCCAGACAAGTGACATTTTGAGTACCTCAGGGTTCAGTCCTGTGACTGCTATTGTTTGGCATCTACTGCTCTGAAGTACAGGCCAACACTAAGGGACTCTGGCTAACAAAGGTCGCAGATGACTGCAAACTGGGAGCCAATACTGAATCCCCAAATGATATGGATATTCTACAAAAGGGCCTTAAAAAACAGATGATTGGTGCCAGAGCCAAGGGCTCAAGCTCAATGCCAAGAAATGTATAGTTATCCCCTTTGGGAAGAAACATGTACCCATGAAGTACCACATAGGTGGCAATACACTAAACACCAAAAGTGTGATAAGAGACTTAGGGACACAGGTGGACAGTGGTCTCACCTTTGATAACCACATTGTCACAACAGTCAGAAAATCCGCCTATGTGGCACACCTCATCACTAAGGGCTTTTCATCCAGAAAAAGGAGGTCATTGTCCCACTGTAGTCATCTCTCAGTAGACACAGTATAGAATACAATGCCCCACTTGGTATGTACCTCTCATGATATCTGCAACAACTAGAAAGGTTGCAGAAATACCTCACTAAAAGAATCACAGGCCTAAAGCTGATCCCCTATGCTGACAGTCTGAAAATCATCCAGCTATACTCTGTCACATATTGTCTAGTCAGAGGCGATCTCTGCTTAACATACAAGGCCATGTCAAACCCAGAGCTGTTGCACATGCTACACTTAAAGAAAGCCCAATCCCTCAGAGCCACATGCTCCAGGGATCCAAACCTTGTCATCACAATGATCAAAATATGCTGGAGGGATGGGTTTCTGACCCAGAGATTCCTCAAATTCTGGAATAGACTGCCTATACATGTCAAGCAGAGTGCCTCTTTGGCTCTCTTCAAAAGGAACCTTGATGATTGGATGGGAGATAGGAAATTCACCCTAGGGATCATGCCAGTCACCCTGCTAGACAGGGGTCCAGGGAAGTAAATATTTTGGGAAGAAAAAGCCAGGGAATTGTCATGGCCAGGCTTGTATAGGCCCTAAGGCCGATAGCCTAGTACCAACCTATGAACCTATGAACTACACTTTTCATTGCCCTACTTTGGCAAGCTTGCTGATGTCATTCACTTTGAACTACACCTTGGGGAAAGAGTAGCCCAGTAAGCTCCATGGCACATGCTATAACTGCACAATGATGTAGTGTGATGTCTTAGTTAGGTAGGAGTTCTAATCCCATACATGGCAACTATGAAACTCTGTGTGCATGTGTGCATGTATATGTGTTTGTCTGTGTAGGGATCAATGCTTTTGAGGCTATTCACAGTCACTACAATTTCCATTGTCCTACTTTGGCAAGCCTTCTGATGTCATTCACTTTGAAATACACCTTTGGAGAAAGAGTAGCCCAGTAAGCTCTGTGGCACGTGCTATAACTGTGTAATGCTGTAATGTGATGTGCCAGTTAAATAGAAGTTCTAATGTCAGACATGGCACCTGTGAGACTTTGTGTGTGTGTCTGTTTGTATGTGGAGGGATCAATGCTTTTGAGGCCATTCACAGTCACTACAGTTTCCATTGCCTTACTTTGGCAAGCCTGCTGATGTAATTCATCTTGAAATACACCTTTGGGGAAAGAGTAGTCCAGTAAGCTCTGTGTTGCATACTATAACTGTGTAATGCTATCGTCTGATGTACTAGTTAAGTAGGAGTTCTAATTCCAGAAATGATAACTGTGAGACTCTGTGTGTGTGTGTGTGTGTGTGTGTGTGTGTGTGTGTGTGTGTGTGTGTGTGTGTGTGTGTGTGTGTGTGTGTGTGGAGATTAATGATTTGGATGCCAATCACACTCACTACACCTCCCATTGCCCTACTGAAGCATGTCTTCTGATGTCAAACACCTTGACATACCCTTTGCCCATATATCAGCCTGATAACCTCTGTGGTGCATGTGATACCTGCATAATACTGTAGTGTAGCAAACTAGTTAGTTAGGAATTCTAATCCTGACACTGCCAACTGTGATAATGTGTGTGAGTCCCTGAGAGAGTGTGGCTGTGTTGTCCTTGTCACCTGTTCTTGTGCACAGGCACATGTACTACACCTACCTTATCCATCCTTTATCACT
>NC_056747.1:1031857672-1031912672 GCF_019279795.1 Protopterus annectens | reverse complement strand
TCGTGTAGTTCTTAAGGTATCCATGTTCGTACAAGCCTTCTCTATTTCTCCCTTGTTATACCCCCTTTGAAGAAAACCTTCCTGAAGCAGGGAGAGTTCACGCTTATAATCAGATTCAAGACAACAAAGTCTCGAAGTCCTCATAGCCTGTCCCTTCACTATATTAGGGAAAATTTTTGGATTGTGCATGCTTGTACGATACAAATATGCCGGTCTATAACATTCCTTACGATGAATTTGAGTGGAAAATTTGTGGGCATTTTTTGATACTGTTACATCTAAAAAATGTATTAAATTCTCAGAAAATTCCATGGTAAATTTGAGAAAGGATCCTGAGGTGTTAAGAGTACTGAAAAAAACATTTAAGGAATCAATGTCCCCTCTCCATAGAAAAAACAAATCATCCACGAATCTTCTGTAAAACACAATGTGTTCATCAATTATAATGTTGGCTCTTTCAAATGCAACCATTACCAAGTTGGCGTAGCTATTAGCACAACTAGTGCCCATAGCCACGCCTTGTGTTTGTCTATAGCAGATTTCATTGAACAGAAACACATTATTCTCTAATACAATTTCTAATAAAAGGCACAACAAATCAACAGTATTGATATTTGAATTCTCTAATTTTAACAGCAGTTCCCGAACAAGAAGTATACCTTCAACATTAGGAATGCATGTGAACAGGGACTGAACATCCATGGTTACAAGTTGTTTAAATCCTCTGCAAATAGATACAAATCACGCAAAAAATGTTCAATATCTCGAAGTACATAGGTGAAGAGATTCAAAATATTTTTTAACTCACTATCCAAAAATATAGGTATCGGCTCAGTTAGCCATCCTGACCCTGAGACAACAGGCCTCAGTTCAGGTTGTGTCAGATTTTTATGCACTTTGGGCAAGCCTGTAATGGTAGGAATTAAAGGAAATTCTACTAAAAAGTACTTGTACAGTTCTTCTGTAATTAGTCCCATGCATTTGCATTCATCCAATGTGGAGAATATACATTGCTGTAGTGAATAGATCTGTTCCTTGTTGATTTTTTGGTATGAAGAATTATCTAACATTTTTGACATTTTATTGACATAGTAATCTGCATCAAGTACCACTACTGGTCCGCCCTTATCTGCGGGCCTAATTACAATGTCAGCATTCAAACTCAATTCATGCAAAGCAGTTCTTTCAATTTTAGTAAGATTATTTGCCTGAAACCTATTAGAAAAGGTCATGTTCTTATATATAGACTGTTCAACTGCCTTAACAAATATTTCAACACTAGGAGGTAAACGGGGAATGAAGGAGCATTTGCAACGAAACCCTTTATGGGATTTATCAGAGTCAGAATTATAGAGCAGTTTAAACGCTACATTACGCGTGTATGTGCGCAAAGAAATAAGTGCCTGGCTTACGTCCATACTGGACGTTGGCACAAAAGTCATACCTTTACTTAGTACTTTCTCCTCAGCTGGAGATAAAGCGTGCTTAGAAATGTTGAGCACTAAGGATCTTGGACCCAAAATTTCCGTAGAGTTTGTTGCTGAGGTTGCGTAAATGTGTCCCTCCTCTTGGCCCCCTTCGAGTAATCCAGCTCTATGGATCTTTTCCGTCCTGTACGAATGGGGAGAGGAGCATCCAAAAAATGTGGTACTTGATCCTCTTTCCCCATCTGTATCTTGCGCCGAACCACACTAGATAGCGGGGTTGCGTTGTTTTTAGAACTTACGTTCAATGCCTGCACATTAATGATTTCACTCGGTGTAGTGTAGACTGAATTAATGTGCTCCGGTGATACTACTTCTGTTTGTTCTCCATTGCTGTTGGTTACTTCAGAGCCCAACAAAACTGGAGTAGTCTCTTCAGGTCCCGCAGCGTCATTGCACGGGATGTTCGATGGTAGTTGATTGGTGTTGGAGGCACATCCCTCCTTCAAGCTGACGTCATCACGTTTGGAATCGCCTTGCAGGACCTCCTTCGGATTACTCTCCAATCTGTTTAAAGTGGTAGTGCTCTCATTTCGTAGATTGGAAGAAATAATCAGCGACCTACCATCTAGTCCTGAAGATGCTGGACGGGTTTTCTGGATGGAAAATGCATGTATATCGGATATCTGTCCATTCCTAACATAATTGGTGACCCTTGAGCGTTGTGAAATATCAGTAGTCACCCTGGAGCGTTGTGGAACATCATTCCTAGTACCTTCAGTACGTCTTGGCCAAACAAACACTTCTTGTCTTGAAAAATCACCAATGTCCCGATACAACTTTTTCTTTTTTTGTTCTATTAAGTTGTTCTCATACCTAGTGAGTCTGTCTATTAGTTCTTGCATAAATAAATCGGTTTGTTCAAATCCACATAACTCAATCAATTTTTGTTGAGAAGTGAAAATATTACTCGATAGTTCACGTTCTATTGGCTGAAAAAATTCAATGAGAAGCTTGATGTATGAAAAACTAGCCTCTAAATTGATCTTTTGCCATTCAAGTAGTAAAGAAGGGTACGTATTTCCATAGGTAGGCATTGTCATGATTCTTAAACCCCTAGGAACAACTTTTTTATTGATACAGGCTTCCATATGAAAGCGTTGTGCTTGTAACCGCTTAAAGCGGTAAAAGTCATTTTCAATTTCTTTTTTAAGAAGTTTAACTGCTTGTATACTAACCGTTGGTGATGCATTATCAGTCACAGCATGAGAGATGTCTAAATTCATGTCTAAATTCATAAGCGGATTAACGCTACCATTAAGAAAGTTATTTAGCCTTCCGAATTGAAGACATTCAGGAGCTCCTGCTCCTCCCATACTTAGACAATTGTTGCATTCAATACCTTCCATGACTCCCAAGGAAATAACAAAAAAAACATGCGTAGAAGCAAATCCCAGGTGGTGTTAATGAATAAATCCAAAAAATCCCAGAGTGAAGGTAGAATGCACAGTTCAGACTGATGATCAGTATATATAGTAATCCAAGCGAAACAAAGCAAATAAAACCACAAGTTCTTTAATAAGGTGAGCGCTTTCGCGGTGTACACACACCACTTCTTCAGACAAAAAAGTAAGGACAAACGAGGTTTATATAATGCATCAATTAGCAGCACTTAATTACCTGAACTCTGAACAACTGAATCAAAGTATGGAAGCCCTTAAGATTCAAAAATACTAAGTTCCAGGCTCTTTTACTGCAGACTTTGAAACATATTTGTATACATATTACACAATCATAATTAAAAACATAAATGGAAATAAAAATATATATAAAAATATATATTTGAACCTATCTAAAAACATATGATTTGTAATATCTAATAAATAAATACAATACTCTAATATACAAACAAGCCTCAAGCTTGAATAACATCAGGAAGAGAAGCTTGTGTGAATACTAATAACAATAAGTCCTGTAAATAAAACTAGTTCCTAGTATGGGTTGCAAAGCCAAAAATACTATGACCATAGTGGACAGGACAGGGCTAAACCAGGCAAATGTTACTGTACACAAAAAGTGATGTAAATATAACTCTCTAAAATAAAATAAACATCTACTGAGTTGTCTTGAATCTGATTATAAGCGTGAACTCTCCCTGCTTCAGGAAGGTTTTCTTCAAAGGGGGTATAGCAAGGGAGAAATAGAGAAGGCTTGTATGAACATGGATACCTTAAGAACTACACGAGCGAAACCTTACTTTTCACAGAAAGAGAACATGAGTAACAGTTTGAGCATGGAAACAGATATATCATCGATGGCACCATCCATTATATTACCATTTAGCTCCAATAGACATGTTATTCAACAAGCATTCCATGATAATTGGAATATATTAACAGCAGATGATAAAATACGGAATATTGTAGGGGATGGACCAAAATTTATATATAAAAACATGAAAAACTTGAAACAACTATTGTGTCATGCTAATGTAGTTACTCCCAAGGTTCCATCTAATCTGGGGTTTGAAGCAACTAGGAAATGTAATAATTGCCCACAATGTATTCATATAGATGAGTCACATTACTTCAGGCACCCAGACACAGGACATCTTTGGACCATCAGATGTAGCAGTGACTGTGGTGTGAGAAATATAGTCTATGTGGCCCATTGTGTTATCTGTTTTTGTTTCTATGTTGGTAAAACCAACAGAACCCTACGTGAGAGAATCAGAGACCATTATTATTGTTACAGGCGTAAGGAAGAATATAGTGCTGTGGCTAAACATCTTTTAAAACAAGGTCATGAACATCAGTTTTTATTTCAGGTACTCTATGTTGAGCCTGAAAATCCACGGCTGGGTAATATAGTAAATAGGACGGAGCAAGCTGAGCTTGATTGGATTTTGAGGTTAGCTGCACACAGGGGTAGAGGTTTGAATGAACAAGTGTCCATCAAACCTCATCTAATAGCCAGGAAATTTAAATAGATATAACTCAGTAGATGTTTATTTTATTTTAGAGAGTTATATTTACATCACTTTTTGTGTACAGTAACATTTGCCTGGTTTAGCCCTGTCCTGTCCACTATGGTCATAGTATTTTTGGCTTTGCAACCCATACTAGGAACTAGTTTTATTTACAGGACTTATTGTCATTAGTATTCACACAAGCTTCTCTTCCTGATGTTATTCAAGCTGGAGGCTTGTTTGTATATTAGAGTATTGTATTTATTTATTAGATATTACAAATCATATGTTTTTAGCTAGGTTCAAATATATATTTTTATATATATTTTTATTTCCATTTATGTTTTTAATTATGATTGTGTAATATGTATACAAATATGTTTTAAAGTCTGCAGTAAAAGAGCCTGGAACTTAGTATTTTTGAATCTTAAGGGCTTCCATACTTTGATTCAGTTGTTCAGAGTTCAGGTAATTAAGTGCTGCTAATTGATGCATTATATAAACCTTGTTTGTCCTTACTTTTTTGTCTGAAGAAGTGGTGTGTGTACACCGCGAAAGCGCTCACCTTATTAAAGAACTTGTGGTTTTATTTGCTTTGTTTTGCTTGGATTACTATATATACTGACCATCAGTCTGAACTGTGCATTTTACCTTCACTCTGGGATTTTTTGGATTAATTCATTAACACCACCTGGGATTTGCTTCTACGCATGGTTTTTTGTTTTATATATATATATATATATATATATATATATATAGAGAGAGAGAGAGAGAGAGAGAGAGAGAGATATCCTTGTTATGTGTAAACATTACTGTTGTGTATACCTTCCCCGATGTATCACACCATATTATATGATATGTGTATATTTAGATATAACAACATCCATGATTCAACAGTATTATCGCTAACAAGTACTTCACCATTGTAGAAGTCATAGCAGTTGTTCAATACTATTTAGTATGTGTACTGACAGATATATTAGAAATACAACAACTGTCTTCACAGCTGTGCTGGCTTAGTGATTAACTGCTGTGACTGTAGTGTACAGGGTACTGGGTTCCACATCTGCAAAGGCTATGTATTTTGTTGCTGGGCAGAACAAGGGCTGTTGGATACAGAGTGGTTAAGGCAGATTTGAGCACGTTTAAGTGGGTTTGCGTGAAGCTAACCAGTGCTAACGTACGGTTAAATGTACAGGTGCTTACACCATGTAGGCTTCGCTTCCAGTGCGCAAATGTGCTTAGCAGTTATATTGCAGCAATGCTGAAACCTGCTAAGCATGGCTCAGCCTGGGAACTAGTGCTCACATTCTGGTCTGATAAAATAGCAGGGTAATGGCATCTTTAATAAATGTATTTAATGCCATGTACATAACATGCATTTATGTGCTGTCATTATAGTAGCAAGGAGTGTGAGTCTACTGTCTGGGACACTTGAGTATATATGGCTTGTACAACACTCTTTTCCGTTTGAATGTTTTACATACATGGGTAGAATCCCAGGTTATATACAGTCACACTGGCATGTAGTGTATCATTGCATTACTACTGTTGACAGTGCTTTCTCAAGTAAGAGTAGATTGCAGATTGTAGTACTGGAACCAAACACCCCTGCATGCAAAGATGGACTCTGAGTCCTCACTGTCATGTTCCTGATGTATGAGCTGTGTCTTATTAAATATTTCCTACTGGATAATGATCTGACATGTGGAAAATAACTGTAGACTACTGTGTATAGCAGATGTCAGTGAGGGCTGCGGTCATGTAATAATGGCATATCTATCGGTGTCAGACATCTGTCTGTCAACACATTCATCCTATTGTATAGATAGTTGACTAGCTGATGTCTGCCTGTCCTTTGTACAGATGTGCAGACGTCAGGTATCCATCTTGGCTACTTACAGGCAATGTATGCTTGAGTGACCCTGACATGTCTGCCCAGCTGTGTCATGAATGCCACAGCTAGGAATCCACAGCCTGTACGCACCACATGCCTTGGATACATCGACTACACTACCACAGCCAAAAGAACATGCTTGGGTACAGGTCTCTAAGACAGACACTGACCATGTTATGTAATACATGTTGCATACATATCAACTGGAGCACCTCACTGGCCCTCTGCAAGAGGCACCTAGATGATTGGCTGATGAATGTCACTCTCACCCTGAGGATCACCCCGGTGGTATCTGTTGATAGATGGTCTGCAGGCACATGGCAAATGGCATGATACCACTGTACACACATTGCTTACACTTCCCATCTCTCCATGGACAGTAGCCTGGTGCACACCTATGAACACCTGCACAAATGCACCCCAGTACTGACAAATGTGTATGCGTGCATTACTGAGAATATCAGTGTCTGTGTGTTTGTAGACCTGTAGTTGAAAATATCCTGAGGCCCTTCACACCCACCGCACCTCCCGTTGCCATAGTTAGATGTGGCTGCTGCTGTACCAGACATTACATGTACCTTGTTACACTCTTCTTCCTAAGGGATACCTGGGCCTTGCAGTACCAGCATAACACTGTTGTACAAATGGGTCGATAGACTTGGGATACCCACTGTGTTCGGGCATGTGTGTGTATGTGTGCATGTGTGTATATATCTATGGTACAACATTCTGAGGTCACATTCTCCTATCACAATACGCATTGCCACACAATATTAGGGATAGTGATGTTGCTGACTGTAGGAGAGGCATGACAATGCATCACCCTACTATGCCTGTGGCATGTGCATTAGATGCTTATCCCTGTAGTAACACTCTTAGGATGGACAAGGGGTTGTATTGCCATCCTGGTCAATGTGTGATAGTGGGTATCAGAGTGTTATCATGGGTTTCAGTGCATACAATATCCACTGTGGCATGTGGGTGCAGGGTATACTTTCTTTATACCATGGTACCCCTGGTACATGTCCCATGTTTCACTGTATGGGGACCACTGTCACCATCAACCATACTGGTAACTGATAACACTATCCAGCCCAGTTATGCATGTGCTGTGTGCAACTTATCTATAACACAATGGACACACTGACAAGGTAGTTAGCACTGATAAGCCCAGGTCTCTCAGATGTGTGTCTGACTGTTATGTGTTTGCCAGTGTGTATATGATGGTATGTCACACTATGTGTTGTCCATAAACAACCAGTACATCCCCCATTACCATACTGTACAGGCCTGGGGATGTTCTTCATCTAACATGTAACCTGAAACACATGTCATCCTAAAAGCTGTGTGGTGTGTGCAATTAAAGTCACACACATCAGTAGCACTATATACCTTGTTAGGGGTCTAGTCCCAGTGTTGCCAAGTAAGAGTGTGTATGTATGTGAAGTAATCTACTTCCGTTTGCAGAACATATATGTCCCAGAAGGTCATCTGTCTGAGAACTGCCTGGCATATGCTAACATTTCACATGTATCATCCTGTGAACATACATTCCATCACAGCTAGTGGTAGATGTGTAAATGCCCTCTCCCCCACTGTATAGATGTCCAGCGATACTGGGGTTGGTATATATATATATATATATATATATATATATATATATATATATATATATATATATATATAGAGCTGGGTGTGGCTATTGTGGACACATCCACCATCATTGCAGTTACTGTTGAGTGCATTCCCCTGCTTAGCTGGCCGTAATATGTATAGTTCATGTTAACAGATTAGGTAGTTGTCTATCACACTATCTGCAATTCTACAGCACCTCACACCCTCCAAAGGGTAGGGCTGTGCCACCCACACCAGTACACCTATGTTTACCGAGTTGAGGATTGCACTACATTGGGGAAGGGGACATATATCCTCCCAGTACCATCATCAATGACATTAAACTAGAAGACTGCTTATTCCCCAATGTGTTGTTGTGCCTATTCTGGCTTTGTAGAATTACATAGGCTACAATGTGTTCCTTGCACAGGTACATACATGCATGTGTACAGTATTCTCTGTGTATTGCATCAACACCAAAGCCTCTGTGTGTGTGTTATACACAAACATGTGGTGGGTGTACCACCCAGTACACTTACCTTTGTCTACTGTAAAAGGGATGCTAACAGTAGCCACCATGCACTCACCTGTATGCACCACCCCCAGACCTATCAGCCATGTGGCACATGCAGTAACTGTTATACAGACCTGTGACATGTGTTCACCTGTAACCAGGATATGGCACAGCCAAGGTGTCACCACAGTGCCATACCCCTTGTAGGATACAACAGCAGACCATCCTCCTGCTGACAAAGGAACACCTACTACACAAACAGATTACATTATGGAGACCACAATCACTCAGTGTTAATAACAGCTATAATGCATCATGGCTGGATAGCTACACTTCCTGACATGTAAGCATTAAACTTTACTGCTGACAACATGTTACACAGCAGTACACTGGTACACCATATAACAGTCACCATGTGCATCAGAACCATAATAGCCTGTCCCTGCATCGATGTTATGGATGACAGGGATGTGGCACAGGTATCATCATATGCACAGGGTGTGTTGTTGGTTTTCCAGAGACCTAGGATGAGCCATACATTTGAAACCATGTGTGTGAGTGAGGGGATTTAATTATTGATATGGCCGTGGTGATGTGGTGTTTGTAGGTATGGGGTGCTCTTGATGTGTTTGTATTGTGTGTGAGTATGCATGCACACAGTTCTGCCATGTGGCTGCCCTATACAGGTGTTTGTTGGACAGCTGCAGACCATACCTGGCAGGGTATGCAGTTCACCGCGTCTGACCATGGACAGGAGAACTGTGCTTGTCATGGGTTCCATGGGCATGTCCAGGTACAAGCCATGATATGGTACTCTCCCCTGATGATGACATATGTCTGCTAGAGCCAGGTCCCTCCTGGGACTGGCCAGGGCCACGTGCATGTGGCCTGCTGTGATGTGGTGTGGACAGCATCCCCCCCCCACATACAGGGGCTGCTTGGTATCCTTGCATGTCCACATCGACCTCCAGCTGTTGGTGTTGCTGGCCTACATCCATGTAGCTGTCGCACCACTCCCAACACATGCTCGAGCATGGGCATTCCACTGTCAAGGAGTCCCACCATCTCACCCAACCATCTATCCATGACCTCTGTAAAATAACAGAGGTCACCTGCAAGATCACAACTCTTGTCAGTAACAGCTAAATGAGTAATTCCGTAGCCTCAGAGCCTGTCTGGTGTACTGTTCCATATGTGCGTGCACCTGGTGGTACCAGATGTGGCACTACTGCCAGAGGCACGATGACCAGCAGCTCTCCAATGAGCACCCCTGTACATCTGTCTATTTGTTACCCCACCAAACATCCAGTTATGCCTGTCCCATGCCACCAACCACCAACTGTTCCTCTGCTATGATCACTGGTCATGGGGTATGTATAGGCATTGTGACTGTGTGCGAGGATGGGGTGGATAACAGTGGGATGTCAAATGGTGGCACAGCTTTGGCCTCTGACAACCCTGCCTGTGCTTCAACACACCTGCCATCATTTTCAGTGTCTGTATGGACACCAACATCAGATTGCCTGCAGGAGGGACCCTGACCCACCTCACCATCTGTGAGGGGAAAACAAGAAATGCACCTTAAGACCAGTACATCATTGCTTAACAGTACACACACACACACACACACACACACACACACACACACACACACACACACACACACACACACACACACACACAAACTGGAAAACCGTGTAGTATATTAAAACATGCTATATTGTAGTGTAGGTTAGTACATGAATAATTTTATTTATTTAGTAAAAAGTATTGATTATAAGTTTAAGTAATTAACCTGTAATTTTATCTTGTGCACATTTATAGCATAGCACTAGGTAGCATTCAATTATTTTAATGTGTTTTCATGCATCACTTCTCCGAGAAAAGAAAAAAAGATTTTCAATGAATTCATTTAAGTTCTTGAATGAATGGAAATGGGCCTAGATCCATGATGCCATTAATTAATTATTTATTACCTTTCTTTTGATTGTAAAGTAAATGTCATGTGATTCTTAGAACATAATATGAAGGAATGCATTTCTGGATTTTATTTTGTTAATAGTCTGAAGAGGTTCGAACCTTGAGTCAAACGAAAAGCAGTAAATAAACTTGTGGCAGCTTAACATGCAACTTCGTACTGGCATTCTAGAGGCTTGTTTTTATTTTATTTAGCAGTTTGTAGTATTTTGTTTCTGATACTACTTACCTGTCCCTGAGTTTACAGACTGTCCCTAGTTTATTCTCTTAAGTTCCCCATCCTGTATCAGTCTTGGATAATTACAGCCAATAATACCAATCATTAATGTATAATTTTTCTAATTGCCTAGAAAAGTGATCACAAAACATGACCTGTTACTCCATTACCTCTTTGACTTGATTGGAGTCATTATTTCAACGACTCCCTGATGTCATCCAGTGTTCACCCTGGGTTTGTCCAGACATCTTGAGCACGGCCCCCATATGTTAGGGGCTACTACCTTCATTCAATAATGTCACGCATTGGAGTGTCATACATAAGTAAATGCAAGATCTGTTGCTCTATTCACTTTTTATGTGGACTACAGTAATATTTGGAAATGCTCTCTGGTGTTGTCTAGTAATTCCCCAATGCATCTGTAGTGCTGCATATATGGGTATTTTTTCACCTTTCTGCTGATTGCAATTATAAAAGTATTCCTGGTGTCTAGTTTCTTTCCCAATGCATGTTCCATGCTACAGACCTTATTATACTATCAGCTGTCCTGAGATTACATGTCAGAAAAGTATTCCTGGTGTCTCGTGTCAGCCCATGTCCATGTACTGCATGATTTCAAAGGGAAGTCAAGAGGTATGAACAACCCGACACTCACACATGTGCATACATGGACACACACACACACACACACACACACACACACACACACACACACACACACACACACACACACACACACACACAGACATCCTACATACATCAACCCCCCTCCACTCTACCAGATTGCACTTACAGACAAAATACCCACCCCCACACACACACACACACACACACACACACTTACAGGTGAGGTTGCACAGATATTACACACAGACCTCCTATTACCCATCTGTCAACATGCATGACATATGGCACTCAACAGCATGCAGTGCAGCTATAGTCAATCCCTGATAGCAACATTATACATCTCTGTGATGCATGGGTTGTTTTAGGTGATGCCCCTTCCCCTGGAACACACTCACCCATGTATTGCTGTGCACCTGTTCAGCACCCTGGCATGTACTGTGCACCATACCTCACAGGTGTACACACCATTGCTGAATGTGTATTATTGTGCCAGTTATGTTTGCTTTGCTGCTCACAGCCCCTATGTGTTTGTCTGACACACACCTGGGATGATGTGTGGACAAATGTCATTTGTGAATGCCTGATGTCTGATTTACAGATCTCATCATCAGCGGTGCATGTATGGCCAATATGATACAATTACACTGACAACCTTCAAACCTTACCGTGGCTATGAGGAGTGTACACACCCTTATTGATATGACGCCCTCTTCCTTAATATGCCATGGGACCACATTACTGCATATGTTAGCATTACATGAACCTGATGTGTAACATATGACCTGTGCAATCAAATGCAGTGTCAAACAAATGTGTTATTTGTGCAGATGCCGATTGAAATGCATACACTGTGTGGGTGCATATGTGTGCATGCCGTTTTCATGATGGTTTGTTGCACCTACTGTTATGTGTACTACAGAAGTCACTATTCCTGGTAGGGGTATGCTAGCATGGGCCATCTGCATTTGCCAGTATTTCATCAGTCTGCCATACAAATGTCCCCCAACTCTGCATGATTGCAAGATCAACTCATGTGCACATCCCTTGGAGGTCACACAGTGCTGTCACTATTGCTGTGGAGTTAGGGTTATGTCTGCCACAGTTCCTGACCTTGACTGTGTGCACATACAGCCATTTGTAGCATCCTTTGGATCTCTGCTTCAGTGCACTGTTGTGTCATGATGACACCCTCTCCCCACCCTCAGTCTTTTTGCAGACGCTTGACAACTATGACCTACACATGTGTGTCATTTTTCAGTGTCCCAAACACAATGGTACATGGTGGGTGCAGCATTACAGTACATCAGCAGTACAAGCCCACAATACTACAGATTATGTGTATCTGTTTATTACTAAAATGCAGCAACAGACTATTTATATTTCATTTCACGTATGCATGATCTAACTCTATAGATGCAGATGGATACGTAACAGTAGTCTATTGATTTGCCCTGTGGCCTTACCTGCACACTCCTCTGCCATTGTGTGGGTAGCACCCACCTCCACTATGCTTTCCATCAGGTGTTGTGTTTGCGGGCGGGCAGGTGCCCCGAGGCTGCAAGGAGCTCCTCAACATGTGTCCGGGGGGTTTGGATGGCATGACCTCCCCATTGCAAGCTGGTTCCCCCTTACTACAGCAGCATGCCGATGGGAATGGTGGAGTAGATCAGTGCATCAATGTTGGACCTGCTCATAACTGCAGGCTGACATAATTTACCCTGTGGACAAGATCATTCCACAAGATGGCCCTCTCCTGCAGATCATGGACTGTACGGCCAAACAAGGTGTTGTAGTGCTGCACCAGGTATGAGATGATGACATCATTCTCCTCCACATTGTACATTGCAGGCATTCCCTTGACATATTATCTTAAAGACATAAAGAGGGAAACAGGTCTGAGGACATCATACTGCAAGGTTATCATAGCTGTTAATACAAATCTCTGTCCCCCCCCACCATGTCTGCAACAACAATCTGATCACACAACTCAACTACCATTGGGACAGATATCGTATTGTACAACAATTTGTGCTATGTGTTTGTAGTCACGTTTCATGTTGGAACACTATCATTGGTGGCCTGTTATGGACAATGTCACCTGCATGCCATTGTAAGGGCCACTATACTTCCACATATGCATGTGTTCTGTTTGCTATATGCCTGTTGCACATCTGTTGTTTTGTGTTATGGAGATATTTATGCATGCTGTTAGACATAATACAGGAATGTGTGGACTATTACTACCCACATATGTTCTATAACAGTGACACAATAGCATGTTTCGGAAACAGTTGCAAGCAGAACCACCTCTCCCACCTCATCTGGCCATGTTACCAGGCCACATCACATGTTTGACCCACTCTGGAGCCTCCTCATCTACTGGTCCTGCACTACCTTCAGGTGGAACCACCTCAGGGGATGGTGTTCACTCCCCCAGAGCACACACAGACAGGATCCTGTCACCTAAAGTCAGGTCCAGGGTCTGGTGCATAGGGAGCTCCACAGAGACTTGGTGGATGTGCTACAGCACCTTGAGGCCCTCAGTACACACTCACAGGGTCTGCATGCTCCTTCTGCTCAGTCCCCAGCCGAGGCACCTTCAGGGCCGTGGAGCTGATGTTGTGACTGCCCATGGGTGGGGACCTTGGTCCCATTGTTTACATATGGGGGCTCATGGACTTTCACATCACAGACAATACTCCCCATCCTGAGTGTTTATCCACCACATGTGTCATATACCACCCCTGTTTGCTGTCTTCTCTGTCTGCCAATCCAACCTCCCTCCCCAAATATACCTACTATCCTTCCCAAAATTACCAATCCCACCTTCACAAACAAGGGCAATGTGTTCCCAACATGGGGTTCACACCTGACATAACCGTCCATTTTGCACCCACTTACTGCTCTATATATGTGTGTGTGTGTATTGATATGTGTGATGTTCCCTCACACATATCATGCAGCACTATCATTTAACAGTAGGGGACATGTATTTATATAAATATGTGTGTGTGCGTGTTTGTATATATGTAGACATATTGTGTATGTATATATATATATATATATATATATATATATATATATATATGTATGTATATATATATATAGACATACATGTATATAAGTTCATAGGTTCATAGGTAGATACTAGGCTATCTGCCCTAGGGCATTTATAAGCCTAGCCAGAGTGTATTTGGCTTCTGCCTCCCTTTTAGATTAGCCTACTGTGCCTCTGTAAAGTAGGTCACAGAAGGTACCCTTTTAAGATTAGTTTACTGTGCCTCTGTCTAGCAGGGACACAGAAGAGATCCCAGGGGTGAATTTGCGATTTGCCATCCACGCGTCCAGATTTCGTTTGAAGAGGGTCAGCAAGGGGCTATGTCTAACATGAATTGGGATTCTATTCCAAAGTGAGGGGAGCCTCTGGGAAATGAATCTGTCCCTCCAGCATGTCCTATTTATTTTTGTGCTGAGGTTTAGGTCCCTGGAGCATGTAGCTTTAAGGGACTTGGATTTTTTGAGGTGGAGCATGTCCATTAATTCTGGGTTTGACATGGCTTTGTACGTCAGGCATAGATCGCTTCTGAGTAGGCAGTAAGCAACTGAGTAGAGCTGGAGTTTCTTTAGTCGAGCTGCTTAGGACATCTGTTTGTAGCCCATGATCCTCTTGGTGAGGTACTTTTGGTGTCTCTCCAGTTGCTGCAGGTGTCGGGTAAGGTACATCCCAAAAGGGGCATTGTATTCAATTATGAGCCTGATGAGTGACGAGTAGAGGGGCACAATGACCTCTCTTGATCTAGATGCGAACCCTTTTGTGATAAGGTGGGCTATATCGAAGGTCTTTCTAACCACTTTGGCAACGTGATTATCAAAGGAGAGATTACTATCTACATTGGTCCCCAAATCTCTAATTACTTCTTCCATACTTAATGGATTACCACCTATGTGGTAATTTGTGGGCACCTTGTTTTTCCCAAAGAGGATGACTATGCACTTTTTAGCATTTAGCTTGAGGCCGTGGCTCTGGCACCAAGTATCCAACTCTGTGAGACACTTTTGGAGGAGGCTTTTGTCAGCTGGAGATTCGATTATGGCCCCTATGGCCCCCCAGTTTGCAGTCATCTGCAAACTTTGTCAGCCATAATCCCCCCCATGTTAGCCTGAACCTCAGAGAAGTATATACTGAACAAGAGAGGTCCCAGAACTGAGCCCTGTGGGATGCCACTTGTAACTGGTTTGGATTCGGACATAGCACCTGCAATTCTGACCATGTGGGTTCTATTTCTGAGCCAGTTTGCAAACCATCTTGTGATATAGGAGTTGACATTTAAGCTGGTAAGCTTATTTATGATGCCCGAGTGGGGTATTGTGTCGAAGGCTTTTGCGAGGTTCAGGTAGGCTGTGTGGACTACCTTGCCCTCATCTATGGCTTTGGTAACTGTTTCAAAGAAATCAACTAGGTTTAAGAGGCAAGATCTGCCCTTAACAAAGCCAAATTGGGTAGGGTCCAGTGTCTGGAGGCTCCCAATGTCTTTGTTTATGAGTTTTATGATAATACGCTCCATAGCTTTACAGACCAGACGAGTCAGGCTTATGGGGCGATAGTTTCCGGGGTCCATTATGGCACCACCTTTGTGGAGTGGAACCACTGTAGCTGTACGCCATTCTTTAGGTACATATCCTGTAGTAAGGCTAAGTTTGAACAGTGACTTAATGTGAGGGTTCAGTTTTTCTTGGAGCTCGTGCAAGACACAGCCTGGGACACCGTCCGGTCCCATAGATGCTGTGTTTTTTGCTTTGGAGAGGGCAACTTTCACCTGTGCATCTGTGATGTCAGGGAGGTTACATTTAGTTGGGATAGGCGTTTGCTCCTTTGGGTGGGGGGGGAGTTTGCACTGAATCTGTCTGCCAGGATGTTGGCTATCTCTGTAGGTTCGGTATATTTTGTACCGTTATGCAACAATTCAGAGCATATCTGGGAGTTTCCGCCCATGTTCCTGACAACTAAAGAAGGCCTTGTGATTATCTTTAGTGTCTAGGCAATTTTTCTTTTGAAACTGGCCTTTGATGATTTTATGAGGGATCAAAGTTTCTTGCTAATACTGATCAGAGATGCCTTCCCTTTTTGGGATTTTGCTCTGTCATGTAGTAGCTTTCTCCTTCTGTTGTATAGCTTATTTATGGCTGGGGTCCACCAGACCAGTCTCCTGTTTTTGGAGGAGTGAGTCTTGGTTGTATTTGGGATAGCACGATCCATGCATTCCTGCAGGTGCTCATAGAATGCATTTGTAAAGGATTCTGCGGATTGGGCTGTATTATCCTCTGGCCCAGGGGCTTTGAAGGATTCCACCTCAATCTTGAGAAGTGCAAAGTTGGCTTTTGAGAAATTCTTTGCAGTGATTTCCTTGGTTGGGGGTGGGGACGGGATATATATATATATATATATAAATATATATATATATATATATATATATATATATATATATATATATTTATATATATATATATTATAGGTTTATATATATATATTATAGGTTTATATATATATATATATATATATATATATATATATATATATATATATATATATATATATATATATATATATAAGCACCAACTGGAACTCCAGCACTCAGCTAGATAATGCAAAAAAGACAGCTTGGTGGAGAGAAGTTTATTGCAGCACAGTCTGCAGAACACAGACCGGTGACCGGTTTCGCCCTACGGTGTCATCAATGTGTGACAAAATTCTCAAAAGGCCCAGTATTTATACATTTGATTTAAAGATTTTTTGTTAAAAAAAACTATGGTACCAGTATTATGTTTTTGATAAAGTGCACCAGCACATGGGTGGTATATATGGCTATATGCCAATGTGGGGCATTTTATGTGGGCCAAACATCATGTGCTTTAAAACAACGTATAGCCCTCCACATAAGTGACATTAAATGCCAGCAGGTTTGCAGTGCTTTATATAAACATATGTTAGTTCATACTACTGCCCACTTTGTGTTCGTAGGCATAGATATGGTCTCTAGACAGGATGTTAATATGATAGTTAAACACAGAATACTTACGGAAAAAGAACGTTGCTGGATAGTTAACCTGGGAGCCCTTTTTAAACCAGATCTCAGTGACCAGTGGTAATACAAAGGGTGGTAGTCTAGCTACATCCTTTTTAATATCTCTAAGAGGTGGTAGTATGAAGGCATTCATTTATCTATATTTGTATGTACTTTTTTGCCAATAAATGCATTCACGCTTATATGCATATATGCATGGGCTGAGTGCATTCATGTATCCGCATTTGTGGGAATTTATACTTATGTATATGATGATTTAATATATCATTTTCAAAGATTGCAGAAATTTTAACTTGATTATGATGGAATGGATATTACAAGATCAAATGGTTAATTAATTTTATTCATTTATTTTTCTTTTGTTATGGATTAAAGATTTTTTTCAGTATTGGTGCTTCAAAGATGGGTGTTTGTATTTGTAATACTGGTGCCATAGTTTTTTTTAACTGCTGCTTTGAACAGATTGCAGCATGGATTTTGCAGATGATGCACATGATCAGGTGATAGCCTCTGTACCAATCAATGTCCACCAATTGCTACCTGCTTGCAGCCTGCTGTGTAGTACTTCCAATTATCACTGTCATGGCAACCCACTACTATAAATTCCTAAATCATGTGGATGTGGTCCCTTTACCTTTCCTGTATGGAGGACATCCTTCCTGCATGTGGCCAGCAGTGTTACAGACAGCAGGTAGCAATACCTCTTACTAGAGGACTTGCAGGCTCATGCCAGCTACATATTTGTATAAGGTTCCAGATCTACAGACAGTGTGAGTAGTGTTGTTATATGCAATGTATACCATCAGTGTTACAGGGTTTGTGTGTACATACTAGTTTAGCATGGAATGCAGTCTGTCTGCATAACACTCAACTGTGGGCCTATCCACGTGATGGCCAGAGTTTTGCCTGTTATGTTTTGTCTGTCCACCACACATGTCTTGCCTCAGATATATCACTGGCATTCTGTCTGTTCAGTGCTATCAGCACATGGCTACATCCATTTGTGTTTCTGACTTCATATTCTGACTAAGGGTATGTTGCAATCAATACTGCAACACCAGCAACTTTCTCAGTCTATAATAACAATATTGCAAATATGGCTCTGTGTTCCAGCCTTTGTCCATATAAAATGTAGTAAGAGGTTGTTATGTAGTGGCCTGTGATTATGTCATGCTGCCATTCCTGCCATCATTCCAGTGATGAGGTCCCCACACATATTGTGGGGTAAGGTCCATATATATGTGGGCTACAGCTGGACAAAACATGTGTGCCTTTGTGCAGTCCAGAGGTCAGTGTATGTAACACTGGTATATTCCCTTGTACGTCAGTCTGTGGGGGAGGGGTATGCACCATATATAACCTAGGCAGTTACAACATGTGAGGGATATCAGTAGTAAGACACCTTAAGGTATATGGCTGTACATTTTCATACATCTCACATTGGTAACATTGGTGGGCTAGTGCTTACTGTCATACAGACTGTTCTGTTTGTCAGTGTGATAGTGATGTTTTAAGTTAAGCATTATGTAACAGACACATCCTCATTGTGACAACTTAATTCTTTTCCCCTAGGGGATGAGTACAGAGTGTAATTGGAGGCTGCTGAATGACATCTGCATTACTTACTGCTGATTGATTGCAATCCACTGGCCTAGTCTTTCTTTACTGTTGCACTACTTGAGGCCTTGGCCTGGACAGCAACATATGTTATGCTTTTGGATTACTGTATAAAATGATCTGTGTGAGAGTTGCATTAATCAGTTAGTATGCATTTCAAACACCTAAGAGCTATATGACATGGCACATACAACTGTAATAGTACACAAACATTTCTTATGTATGCAAACCTGTGTGAGGTGTCATACCCTTTGACTTCTCTGTGGATATATGTTTCATGCAATAATTTTCTTTTGTATGACAGAATCATACACTGTCCATTTTAAAAGGTGGCAACTGTAGGAATACTGGATGTTCAATATGCTGTGCACCCTCTAAATTTGTATCTTCCTATACATATCTATACATAGTAATATATGTATATGTGTGTGTATGTGTATATACATATATATATATATATATATATATATATATATATATATATATATATATGTATCTGCATATATATGTATGTGTGTATATGTATCATTGGAATATTTATTGCTTCCACATTGTACATTCCTTATGGTAGCCAGACTGCACTACATAACATGTTATTGATACAATCCTGACATCGTACAGGTGGGATGGATTACTGTTAACTTCTTGTGGCTATGTTGTGCAGGGTCCTGGGTATGGGACTTGCAAATGTTGGTACTGTGTTTCAAGAATATCTGTTTGGCTGTGGGTAAGCGGATGATATCAATAATTACAAGAGGTACTTAGCCTGGGCCCCCTCTCCCCCATTAACGATGCCTTTGGTCATATATGTATTTTTTGTGTTCTCTTTTATATCTATAGGTATATATCTGTATATATATATATATGTGTGTGTGTGTGTGTGTGTGTGTGTGTGTGTGTGTGTGTGTGTGTATATATATATATATATATATATATATATATATATATATATATATATATATATATATATATATATATATATGTATATATATATATATATATATATATATATATATATATATATGTTAAAATATATATATATATATATATATATATATATATATATATATATATATATATCTATATGGATCCCTATCACATGGTCGACAGGCCATATGATCGACTTTCATTTAGTCGACAGTTTATTTGGTTGACAAGCAGTTTTATGTGGGGGGTTTGCCCCCCACACCCCCCAATGTGGGGGGCTGTGCCCCGCACCCCCCCCCAACTATGTATATCAACTCCAGGGTTGCACAACATTGGGGAGGGGGGCACATCTGCCTGTCGACCAAATGAATTGTCGACCAAATGAAAGTCGATCAAATGGCTTGTCGACCATCTCAGGTTGACCCATAGATATAGATATATATATATATATATATATATATATATATGTAGACATATATATCTATAGATGTATACATGTACATATATCTATATATATATATATATATATATATATATATATATATATATATATACATACACACACAAACACACACACACACACACACACACACACACACACACACACACACACACACACACACACACACACACACACACACACAACACACATACACACACATACATCTACATGTATAAATAGATTTCCTGTACTGTTGAATGACTGTGCTGGATGATATGTTTGTGAAAACATCAGGGTTGTGTATATGTGACATGGCTTACTGGTAAGTGGTAAATGACTTTGGCTATTGTGTGCAGGGTCCTGGGTTCGAGACTTGCAAAAGCTGATTTTTTTTTTGTTGCTGGGCAGAACAAAGGCTGTTGAATACACAGTGGTTAAGGCACTTTTAAGCAGGTTTACGTGATAGTAAGCAATGCTAACTTCTAGTTAAATATGTTTACAGTCAGTTAGCCTCTAAATTGCTTATCCTGTGTAGGCATTGCTTGCCTCCGCGCAAACAGGATTAACCCTGCTTACTGCTGCTTAAATGTGCTTACTCCCACTTACTCCCATGCTAACTTCTTTAAAATAAAAGAAAATGGGTTGATAGTAAAGTGGTGAAAAGAGGGAAAGACAGTAGGGAAAATAGCTAGGGATGTGCAGGATTGGTGTAAGGAAGGTCCATAGCTGCCCATTTCTTCTACAGCAACAGCTGTGCTTATACACTGATTTGGAGGTAGATTTGGACACTCATACCCCTGAGCGAGGGGTGAGGACAACAATAATATGTTGTGAAGCCAATAAGAGCAGATTACATGTCCAGTGGACACATGTGCGAAATGGACAGCTATGTATGGGGCGAGATTTTTTTTTTTTTGGAACAGATTGCCCTTTTTTTATGGTGAGAGTGGGATGTTGGGCAGGGATAGTAGGTATATTTGGGAAGGTAGGTTGGGTAGGATGACAGACAAGACAGCATACAGAGGCAGTATATGACACATGTGGGGGTTAACACCTTGGATGGGGAAGGGGTGTTTGGAAGTCAGAAGCCCATGAGCCCCCAAATGGAAACAGTGGGACTGAGGTTCCCCCCCATGGGCAGTCACCACTGCACCTTCATGGCCCCAAAGGTGACTGTGCTGGGGGCTGGGTAGGATGGGCAGGCTGACCCTCTAGATGTGCCACGCAGGCCACAAGCTGGCGTAGCAGATCTCCGAACTTCCTGCAGAGCTCCCTGTGCACCAGACCCCAGACCTGACAATGGGTGACAGTATCCTGTCCGCACCCACTCCCAGGAGGGGTGAGCTCCATCCCCTGAGGTGGTTCCACCCAAAGGTGATGCAGGACCAGCGGATGAGGAGGTCCCAGTGTGGGCCCCAGATGTGCTGGTGGCTGGTGCCATGGCCAGAAGAGGTGGTAGAGGTGGGTCCACTGAGGCTGTCCTTCCCAAACGTGCTATGGTGTTTCAATTTTAAAACATATGTGGGTTAGTAATAGTTAACACATTCCAGGATTAGGTATAACAGCATGCATAGATATTCCCATTAACCCAAAACAGCAGATATGGAACAGTTGCATAGCAAACAGAACACATGCATATATGGAACCACAGTGGTCATTACAACGGCATGCAGGTACACTGATGGCAGCATGCCACCAGTGTGAGAGTATTTCAACATGGCACATGCATAGAAACAAATTTCAAAGTTTATCAAACAATAGGACATATGTCCCAACAGTGGATTTAATTGTACACATACCCATTGAGTTGTGTATTTAGATTATTGTTGCATATATGGTGGGGAGGAGAGAAAGATCAATTAACAACTTGTATATCCCTGTAGTTCTCATTACTTTCTTAGTCAGTGCTGTAATTTGTGCCTTACAGATATTATTACACTACTCTATGGCCTTAGTTTGGACAGTGGCATGATTGTAAACAACTATATACATGAACTGTGTTTTACCTGCAGTATACACATTTTACCTGGTATACATGTGGAGGTATTGTTTGTTAACACTACCTGACTGTTTCTACGCATATTTCCAGATTCCAGGTTGATGTTATGCACATACCTCTCCATCTCTTATTGCACACACTCTGGGCAAGTCTTAACAACATGCAGGTGAAACTGGGACATATTTTGACTATTGCCCTCATAAACCTTTGGTGAGTTGTTACAATGACAGGTTTGTTTTCATATACATTTTCTTAATATTTATAGGTCTGACAGTCAGTTATATGACATCAAGTGCTGCATAAATGTCAGAGATCATCACACTGATATCCCAGGGTGACAGGGTTACAGGCAACAGATATGGGCCAATTATCTGGACATTCTGGACAGATCTGTACAGTTGAGGGGTATGATTCTGTATACAGCTTACTACCACTCCCAGGATTCGAATCATGGCTGTGTCTGCTAAAAATAAAACAGTGTGCATCACAGTTGAGTGTGCTATATAGATATTGCTGTGCATCTCTTCTCTGATTTCTGTCTATAAGTCTCCCGTGGTTTTACAATCTGACCTTGTAATTACAGACAGTTTTATTATGTAGCACAGTGTGGATGACAGTGATGAGTAATACCTTATTATTCAGAGAAACTGCAACACTAACACTGCCATACATACCAGACTAAACAGTACAAGTCCAGGATTTCAATCTTTTATTTCTAGGCACAGTTTTTGTATCTGACTGACCTATGGGGGGAATGTTTGTTAACACTACCCGAATGTTGCCACACATATTACCAGATTCCACATTATTATTATGTACATACGTCTCCCTCTGGTACTGTACACACTCTGGTCATAGCTTCACAACATGGGGATGGAGATGGGACATACTTTGCTTATTACTCTCATAACAATTTGGTGAGTTGCTAGAGTGCCAGGTTTGTTCTTATTGATATATTTCTGACAGTAATGTCTGACAATCAGTTGTATGACATTATTTGCTGCCTAAACTTCTGGGATCATCCCACTGATTTGTCAGGGGGACAGGGTAACAGTCAGGGGAATTACACCAATTATCTGGACTATCTGACAATATCTGTACAGTTGTGGGGTATGATTCCGCATACAGCTTACTACCACTCCCAGGATTTGAGCCATGGCTGTGTGTGCTAAAAATACAACACTTCACGTCTCATTTGAGTGTGCTATTTGGATTATGTTGTCTATCTTTTCACTGTTTTCTGTCTAAGTCTCTCTCAGTTGTACAATATGATCTTGTGATTACAACAGTCGTATACAGACATTCCTACAGATTTTATTTATGTAGCACAGTGTGGGTAACAGTGCTTAATACAGCAGTACTATTAAGAGAATGCAACACTACATTACCATATGATACCAGAGTAAACACAAGCAGTCCAGGAGTTAGACCATTATTGCTTGGTTGTTACCCTTTTATTTACATACAACCTATATGAGTCTCTTACTGCCATTTTGTCTGGATTATTCAGTACATGCCATACACAATACAGGTTTTATACTGGCAATTAACTTTCTACTACTTTCAGATTTATTTCTTATGACAGTACATGCAAGATTGTTACTAACCTGCCTCGCGGTGCAGCCTCTGCAGCCTACAGGCATGGGCTTCCTGATTCACAGCCCGCTCTGCTGCTGCTGTCAAAGACATAAGAGGAATATTTAGCCATACCTATCCATAATATACATGAGCTGGCAATTATTAAACAGGTAGTACAATGAGTACTTGCACACAGCTGGGACATCACCCAACTGCCTAGCTTCTTGGATCCACTGATCCAAGAGCTCCTTCTTACTCTGTTTCAGGTCAGCATAGTGATGCCTGACATGCTCACCAGTTCAAGGTGGTGGTGCTGCAGTAGCGTTGTCGCCTCACAGTAAGACTCTGTCCGGTTCGATTCTCAGCTAGAGCGTCTTCTGCGTGGAGACATGCGTGAATGGGCGTACCTTCATTGAAGGTTGTGCATCAGGCTTGGCAAGCCGGTACATAAAAATCAAATGCCAATCATTAGCGGACCGGAGTTCCACTGTGGTGACCACTAACCGGGAAAAGCCGAAAGACACAAACAAACAAACTTCAAAAAACACGTGACTTACAAACTAATGCATTGCATCTGATGAAACCTTAGATACTGATGTAATTGATATTTGCATTGTAATTTGCATATTTTGAGAGATATTGTTCTTTATATTGCTAATTATACAGTTAAGCATATATTTTAATATTTCTGTAAATATCTCAGCATGCACTAGCAAAGGAATTTCTTCTTGTCATGTGAAAGCTTATGTCTGGTGAAAAAAGTGATCAAACAATATATGCATAGGTGGTACAGTTTTCAATATGCGACAGTTTTTGTGAAAGTTTAGTAAAAATATAATTCTAGGTTTGTATGCATTATAATATATTATAGTATTTATGTAAAGACTACAAATGCACTGTTATCATTGTAGAAAATGCTTCTTAATGATAATATTGTCATCTGTACAGTTTTAATACCTTTTGTTTAAAAATGTTTACATCCATTTATCTTATGTTTTTAAAGATGATTTTCAGAACATGGCCTGAGGTGCAATCATGTGTGTAGTCTGCTTGGGCTATGACATTTCGCACCATATAGGTGTACTCATTAGCACCTATACGGTGTGAAATGTCACCACCGAATATTTGCAATCTCTAAAATACTACAATTGTTAGACAATCATTTCTAGCAGGAATGAGGCAGGACATTTAAAAATACAATTAAACAGCAAAATGAGCCATAAATAAATAAACCACATTGATATGAAAATGAATTCAAATGAAAATGTACAGCTCATTTGCTGAAGACAAAATAAACCACATCACCACATAAACACTTCTACAGTATGACTGGAAAAAGAGAATCCTAAACTTTTCAAAATAGTAATCATTTTCTTTCATCCATAGCTTCTGAAATATTCATCATGGATGCTGTTTTATCAGTCATTCCACCAACACCATTGGGTCTTTAAGGTAATGATAGAAAGTTACCAGGAGTACATGGCCGGTCTTAGGCATAGGCCAACTAAGTGACTGCCTAGAGCACCACTCTAGCAGAGGCACTTTACAGTAATCTGGATGGTGTAGTTAGGTGGGGCATAGAGTGCTGTAGGGGTCACTGTGGAGCCCTTTTGCCTAGGACATCAGATGACCAAAGGCTGTCCTTGCAGGAGTAGATGCAGAAGTTCAAGCTTTACTGTATTGATTCCTGTTTAACTGAAAAGAGTAAAGAAGCCCAAGTTACTACTTTTCTTCACATGGTTGGAGATGATGCAATCAGGTATTTCATACACTTAATCTAACTAAATAAACTGTTTAATTTGATTATTATTAAATCAAGTTTCAGTAGTATTATGACCCTAGAAACTCACTTATATATGTCATTCATTTTTAACTATAAACCAGGGCTCACATGACTGTATTAATGAATGTCTGACTGAATGAAGATATACGGCCAAAGACTATGAATTTGGTGAGCTGCATTATTCATTGCTAAGAGAAGAAGTTTGTGTGGCATTAAAATGTTTGTCGGAATATGATAATCTGATCTGATACAAAAAAAAAACTGTAAATATGTTTACAACAGCAGAGTTAACCAGACTTCAAATGAAAGGGCTTAGAGAAGGTTTAGATATATGCAAAATTAAAATTAAGTTAAGTATTCATTGGGTTGGTTTGGGAAGTATGTCGGTACTAGTCAGAACAAAATTTCAACAGTAAAGCATAAAGTGAAAAATGTTTTGAATGGTATGGCAACAATGAAGCTAAAGTCATGCACGTCTGATGATGTAATTAAAACTGGTGAGCATTTAGCTCAGTCACCATTTTGTTTAAAGTGTGGTTACCATAACAACAAAAATCCATGTCCACTTCTTAATAGAAAGTGTAAGAATTGTGGGCAGCTCAAACATCTTTCTCACGTATGCAAGTCAAGGAAAAATGTTAAAGATATGTTTTGCAAGAGACTGATACAAGTAAAATTGTCTGTGCAAATTCTAATGTTAACAATTCCTTGCTGATCACATCAAACAGAAAATGACCTGATTGTAAATACAGCTGATATGTGTGTTGAGAGTGTGAACACAATTTCTTCACTAGGTTTAGAAATGCAGGAGGATGATCAATGTAAAAATCATAGGACTGAAAATCTGTGTATAAATGGGACATTTATCACACTTAATTTAGGTGTCAGGGACTATATATAACATCATTAATAAAAGTGCATTCAGAAAATTGAGCTTGAGAACTTTAGTTATGTATCAGATGTTTCAATACTTACTGGCTTATTCTGATCATAAGCTAAAACCATTTGGTCAGATTAAGTTGTGTTGTGTATTTGAAAGCAAATAGCATACTTTACTGTTTCAAGATGTGTTATTTCAAAAAAAAACTAATATATTGGGGAGGTCTGCTTGTGAACAGTTGGGTTTGATAATCTGAATTCACAATAAGTATAAGCAAGGGCTGTACACTATGGGGTGCAGTGCAGTCAGAGATGTTGCACACAGTCACATGGACAATGATGTACCCATTCATAGAGTCAATGACATCATGGAGACAATGATTCACCCATTCCACCCATTCACAAAGCAGCATTTGCATATTCATGCAGTACAGACTATTGTGTTTTTGGAACAAAGTGTGGCATATATTGATGTGGGATTGCAAAATCATAAAGAAAATTAAATTTGTGTAAAAGTGCTTCTATACTATAAATCGTAATAGTAAAAGCTTGTAAAAATCATATATGTGCTTATATATTAAGTAGAATGTTAAAAAAATATATTGCAAAAGTTTATGTGTGCTTATGTGCTGTGCTGTGTCTGGGTGATGTGAGATGTGGGTATTTATGTTCTTGGAAAGAAACTGCCATACTGTTTAGATACAATCTATTCTGATTTAGATTATGATAGTGGAAGCAGTGATAGATAGCTCTGTGGATGTTAGGCTCCTTGACTAAAAGTTGATAATAATGAGAAAAGTCTGAAGTGGGAAAACTGAATTGCAGTACAGATTCGATTATTAATTAGAGTATAAATGCAAAACTCTGATCAGAATATAACTCAGGAAAAATACTTCACAGGCTGTGTGTGTAACACAACTAGAAGGGTATCTGAGACAACTCTTGACTCATCTTCCTTCCCTACAGCAATTAGACTGTAAGACGTGGACTTCCTGATGTCAAAATCACAATAAATAAGACTAATTGCCACTTCATAGCTGGCTATAGTGCACCATCTATGTCCTCTTTGGAGCATAATAGCTATCTTAACACATTAATTGAAATCACCTTTAAACCCAACGTCCTTCTACTTCTGGACTTCAACTATTCATTGACCCTCACTGCCAATGGATGGCATGATCAACACTTCTATTACATAATAAATACAAATTATCACAGTCCTCTTTTACAAATAGTTATCCATCATACGAGGGGCCACAAATATTGGCATTTCTTGCACATCTCCATACGTATTATCGTACCTTATTAAATCATACCACAAATTAGTGACCTTTTTCTTTAAACTGGTGGTACTTCCCCTGTAAATACCTATGTATTTAGGAACATCTCCAAAGCAAACCTTAAGTTATTTGATAACTTAAATAAATTTCATTGTAATCCTTTTCCAATGGACCTCATTGCTAAAGTTGCTGCCTCTCTGTTTCTGTCTTCTATTCTCACTTAAATACTTGTAACAATAAGGCAGTCCCTATCTGCACCACATATAATTTAAAAACAACCCCCTGCAGTGGAATACTCATATTAATACATTATATTACAGGAGAAATAAATTGTTCCATGCTTATAGGAGGTCTCATTATATTTACCTTAAGGGTACTCTTAGGTAAACTAGTAAAGATCTGAAAAGAACCACTAGAAAGTTCAAAGCTGAGTATGACTTTACAATAGCCAATAACCAAAAATAACTACTCTTTGTTTAACTATGTCATAAAGTTAAGAACTAATACCCAACAATGTTCTGAGCTAGTCTACAATAATATTGAACAGTCTGACCAAAAGAAAATAGTTAACATCCTAACTGGCAAATTTAGTGCACATTTTACTCCACTTACAGTTATAGCTATTACAGAGTTTTCACAATCCCAGACACCCCCTTTATTTACTATGGAACAAATTATCACAGTCCTCTTATAAGCTAAGAACATCTGATCCATTGGTCCTAATAATATAACAGGTTGCCTGATTGTCATTGCCAGATATGGCCTGTCTTAACCCCTACTTAACCTTTTTAACCTAACTCCATTTGTTGTATTCCTGAAATCTGGAAAACGGAAATTGTAATGCTGTTATATGAGGGCTGTCCAACTACAAACCTAGTTACTATAGACCTTGTAGTCTCACAACCTCTTGCGTAAAGCTATGGATAATATTATCACAGACCTCATTAATCTGAACATTGAAAACCTCTTAACCATGGACCCTCATTGTTCTGCTTTGTCAAAGAAAAGTCCTGTAATTTTAACCTCAATCATTTCTTTGAAAAAGTAACTGAAGAAATGGATAGCAGTTATGCAGTACATAAAGCATATCTGGACTTGGCCAAGGCCTTTGACACTAGTTTCCATACAGGCATTATTAACTTGTAAATCTGAATATACATCCTTATGCTGTGTACCGAATAGTTAACTGGTTGTCTGACAGAACCCATGTTTAGAGTCAAAGGTGCCACTTTCCTTTAAAAACAAAAACAGTTACCAGTGATGCACCACAGCTCTCAGTGTTTCTCAGACATTCAGGCTAGCATTCTGGGCCTATGGTTATGTAACTTTTCACTCAGCTGTAAACTCTGTGTTGTTATTTGATATTACGCTGACTCGCAATTGCTCTAAAATGGGTTAGATGATGTTAATATACGGCACAAGGACAATGACCTCAAATTAAATGTGAAAAAATATGGAATAGTTCATTTTGGTAACTAAAATATTTTCATATAGCATAAAACTGACATTAGTCCTATTATAAGGGATCTAGGCACTCTTGTTGATAATTCCTTATTGTTTGGCAATCATATCTCTATAGTAGTTCAGAAAGCCTTCTGTCTGGCTCATCTTATTTCCAAAGGTATCTTCACTTGATCTAAAGACATCTTAATTCTCCTTTACTCATATATCATAAGACCAGTTATTGAATACAATGCATCTTTTGGCATGGGTTTGTCTACCCTTATCACTCAAGATGAGAGACCATAGTGATTCATAACTAAAAAGATTAGTGGACTAAAAAATCTAAGTTATCAGAACTGTGGTAGCCCTCTCTTTCTACTCAGTCTCTTATATACTCCTTGAAGATCTCTGTCTAGTCTATTTGACCTCCTGTTCCTTCACATAACATATGGTATCTGAAATACCTGGTTAAAGGAACTAAACCTTCTTCAACATATAAATAATACATACATGCATGATAGATTCACAACTCAATGTAGCCCTCTCCTTTGGAGTGAATTTCCACTACATGTCAAATAGAACAGCTCCCTTATTAACTACAAGTTAAACCTAGATAATTGCATAGACAGCCTTAAATTCTACCCTGGTCTATCTTGTCTTTCCCTCCTAGATGCTGGATGAAACTTTTGAATGGGATTTTTGGCTAAGTTTGTAATGGTCTGCAGACTTACTGCCTGGTACTTGCCTATAAACCTATGAAGGCGCCTCCCTTAAGGAGCCTTAGACAAACATTGTGTCTTTTGCAGCTAAATGTGCAAACAAATAATAAGTAATTTGGCAAGGCTGAAATATGGTCATTTTAGTATATTTTTAACTTAGGGGTACATACAGCATAATCCACCCACTCTCAAAAAAAAAACAGACTGGTTTGTTTTGAGTATTTTTAGTAGTCTGGGAAATGCTTTGGTTGTGTAAATTACAAAACAAAAACAAGCACCAGGGAAATTCCAGTGTGATAAAACAGACTCTTTAACATTAGAATAGTCCCCTCTGATATGTTTGCATTTACAAGTAACTTTCCAGCACAAACAGTTGTTCAGCTGGTTATTTGCTGGCATCAGTATGGATGACGGTGAATTACTGAGGGTGTACCTCCATATTCCTGATAGATTGATCAAACTTTTCAGGATTCAGCATTACCTTTTGGAAAGGGCAAAACATAATGGTAGAAGCAGGAAGAACTTTTCTTCTATGACCAGCTTTTAATACTGTCATCACACATAGACCCAGAGATATTTGCCCCATCTCCCAGCACAGTAACTTTACTGAAGTAGTCTACAGTTGTTGACCCCCATGGTCACCTACAGAATGAGGGTTTGAAAGTAATAAGTAATAACTAGCAGCATATGCATAGTCTCAGTGTAATATCTTGAGTATTTAAGGGTTAACCTTTTCTGATTCACAGGGCAATGTACTCTCAAGGGGTAGGTTATTTCTGTGATTAGTCCAGCATTTGTCATTTTCCCCTTCAGATGTGATATCTGATTTTTCTTAGCTCTGCTCTCTTATCATCTGCTGTCACATGATAATTACTTCTGCATTTTCAGCAATGCTTTGTGGTCCATGTTTCCAATGCTTGTCTATAATGTCTGTATTGTGCTGTTTGTACAATTCGTAGTATACTAGTATTGTCACATTGCTCAGCCCTTCAATATATAGTATATCTTATAACATGTCATTAGATGTGCAGTCTTTTAAAGTTGTGTAACTCTGTCTGCAGTTGTCGGTATTTCCACTTTTTCCACTTAATATATCATCAACTTTTCTTTTTTTTTTTTTTTTTTTTTTGGCATTTGTTCATATTTTCTTAATCTCCCAGCACTTGCATCAAGCTTAGGAAGAGGAATAAAGGAAGAAAATAACAACTATACATACTCCACATCTTCTGTGCACACTCAGTCCTAGAAGAATTAGTGCTAATGAACTAAACATTTTATCGTGAATGACATTAGAAATTAAAAAAAAAGAAAAGGGCTATTTTTCTTCATGTCTCAGGCAGAAGCTTGAAGTTTAAGGAACAGATTCTTAAACCTACCAAATTGTATGAAAACACAGATAAGCAAAATTCAATTTTAAGCATATTACAAAGTAATTTTAATTTCAGTCCTAGCAAGATACTCAATCTATTCACTGTAAACATATGCAACTGAATTAAAAAACAATAATCCCTAGCTTTCATTACAGATAGGCGTTACAGCAGTTACAGCAGATGCTGAAAGATGGAACTGGACATGGAATTAAAGGTGAATCCATATAAAGAACTTCATTATTACAAAACAGCTGATGTGACAATTCCTAAAGAACCTATTTAGCAACAAATGCACCAAATTAAAATGAATAAAACTGCGAGATAAACATTTGATAGTAGCATGTGACTTGGTACAAGAACAGTACAGGTTATAATTCCAAGATAGTACACTTGGTCAGTAGTTGGTCAAGCTGATGACTAAATGTCACGAAGTTCATCCATTATCTGCATGCATGTACATTCTGACAGAGTGACAACAGACAGGACAGTCTGTACAGTACTTCAGACAGTGCAAACTACATTGCTGTGTGTTACTATAGTATTGCCCCCTATTCACATAATGCATTTCTTTTTTGCTGTTTTACATGGATGGGTGGATGGATGGATAGATAGACAGATAGATAGATAGATAGATAGATAGATAGATAGATAGATAGATAGATAGATAGATAGATAGACAATTTATGGTATTCAGTATCAACATAATGCTGTTTTTTTATATTGTGCTATACACTCTGCTTTATTCTGAATGTATTGCATTTTGTGTGTAGTATGGATCATGGATGAAGAGTGCCCAGTTATGGACCAGCCTATGTGGTCAACATGAGTAAAAAAAACCAAAATAAATGACAAATATAATCATGTAGATGATTCTGTTTCTTTGTCATCATTTAGCTCATTTTTTACTGCGATTTAAGGTTGTTTTACCTTAGTTGTTGCTGGTTTTTATCGTTAATTACCTTCGGTAATTAGATGTTTTAATGAATAATTTGCTCTGAAGAGCACTATCTGAGCAGAGAAATAAGATTTTGTGTGTGTGTGTGTGTGTGTGTGTGTGTGTGTGTGTGTGTGTGTGTGCGTGTGTGTGTGTGTGTCCATGTGTCTGTGTGCATTAAGTTGTAGTGGGTTAAACTGTCTGTGTTTAACAGCAGTAGGTATATGCAGAGCAGATTTTCAACAGGGTTATCATGTACAGCCCACCTTGATTTGGGAGGTTAGCATTAGTAAGTGCTTGTAAAGGGTGGAAGGAATGTTTACGTGTATACTGCTTAAAGTGTATATATGGTTAGGTATCTTATGGTCACCATGATTATGTGTGTAATATTATCCCATGTCCCTATTACTGTGGCTATTGTTTATTTATTTACTTATTTGATAAAAATCAGATATCTGAGCTTAGCATTGTCAATAAAGTGGCTATAACTGCTGGGTACATGTCTTTGTGTATGGGAGAGTTATAACTGGCTGTATTATGTGCGTCTGACATCAACAAGCTGAAATATATTACTATGAGTATTTAAATATTCATTTATTTGATCAGAATCAGACATCTGTGCAATGAGATAGTCTGTTGATAAAATAGCCTGATCTCTGCTGTTATCTGATTAGAATTAAGCAGTCATTGATCTGACTTAACTGAGCTGGTGTGTGTTTGAGTAGAATAAACTGAAATGCATTACAGTGACCATAATTAATATTATTATTATTTTATTTGATCATAAATGGGGATTTGAGGTGAATACATTCAATAAAAGGGCTATACTGAGTTGTAGTCAAGACAGTCTGACAGACTGACTCGAACTATTGTTTGATTATAGTCAGTCATTCCAGTTAGCCCCCCCATTCATTTTCTGCAGTATACCCTTACTTTGAAGTCACAGTCATTTACATTGATATCTGCCTTCATTGTCAACAACTTTGGTAAATCTGACTGCTTTCCCAATTTCTTTCAATTTTTCTTACCTTGTCTTTACTTAATTTTATATTCCTAAGCCACAAATATTAACATCATTCATTTTAAAACATCATTAATAATATAATCTGTGAGATATAGGAGCAACAAAGGAATATATTTGTCACTACAGCACCAAAATAGCAAATGCTTTAATTTACCAAAAGTTGCAGGGAAGCTAAAGTCCCAGCGAACAATGGATATAAGACAGAGACATTAGCTCTGGAGAGGACCTTAGTCTATTGCATAATGTGGGCATGTGCATAGTCTCTCTCTCTCTCTCTCTCACACACACACACACACACACACACACACACACACACACACACACACACACACACACACACACACACAAACATTCACACCCACAGGCAGTTTATATGATAGAATATGTATGTTAAAAACTGTAAAGAGGTAAAACTATATTACTTAAGAGTTCTGCTAACTTGAAATACATATATGATAAAAAACCCGAGCACTGTTTTTTAAATCATATTGTAAGTGGCAAAGAACTACACTTGCAAAAGTTACTGTGTGTGTTTGTGATATATTCCTGCTTAGAATGTAATCTCTGCTTCTGAGTATTTGTGAAAGTATCCTTTAAGAAGAGACAGCCCAGTCTAATGGGTGATGCAGAATTTACCACACCTGCTGAAATTTACCTACTCAGGCATCACCCTCATGAGTATTCTCCACCAGTCATGGGTGATTATTAATATATTAATAATTTTCAATGCATATAATGACGAAAGTTGGACAATAAACATGGTATGCAACTATAACTTTGCTCTATACATATCAGTTTATGTCTATATCCATATATGCCTTGTCAAAAGCCACCAATTCTGATTCTTTGCTTGACCCAGGAAGCTGAACTGTTTCTGATAACATTATGGGAATGTGTTACAGCATATTATACACTTGACTAAATAGTTTTTCTAGTAGTGGTAAATTACAATTAACATTGAGAAAAATGTCCATTTAGCACAGTCCAAACTATTTGTGCTTGCCACCATTATGACTTAGGAGACAAGTTGTATAGTAAATATAAGGGAAAATGTGTTCGCTTTAAACCCTAAGTTAGTTTTGCTTTTATTAATTTGTTCTATTTTAGGTCAAAGGCTATCCCAGTAAGTAAATGTAATGCAAAGAAGCTAATCTTAGTTATGAATCCAGTTTATTGCAGGAAACATGCATACACCCAGATTCACCAACAGGCAACTTATAGGACATAGGTAGTTAACATACATCTCAACCTGAAGAAATTAAGTACAATGACTCTTGAAAAGTAGATACATTCTGCCAGGGACATCTAGTTGTCATAGAAATTGAATATCAAATAGCACATAACTCTGGCCACTTCCATTAGGAATGTGGGCTGCAACATAGGAACACTTTAAAAAATAGAGTGACAAAAATGATGAAAAATAAGCACATTATCAAACAGTGTGAAATCTGTAGATTTTGATGAAGTGTATTGCAAAATTTGACACAGTATCATTCATTTTGACTTCTGAAAATGGGATAAGTCAGGTATGTATCTTCTTTACATTTTGGTGCCACAAGTATGTTGGTCATGGAATGTAGTTTTCTGTATATTAGGCAACTTCAAAATTCATGTGAGATCAGAGGAATTCAGAAAATTGTGTGAAGGAGCAAATCAAGCCTTAAAATTTGGTTCATTCCTCCAAAATATGTATGTCATGTGGAGGATGTAAATCAGGTTTGAAAATTGGTATGTTCCAATAAAGTAGGGACATTTTAGAGGTCTGGTAGTTACTAGGTATGTAGTCCAGGAGATCATTAACAAACTAATCTTAAATTTCCAGTTGCTCCAAAGCAATATTTGGTTAACTGAGGTCACAGAGCAGACAAATGAAGACTGAGAGAATCAAACCCTGTGCAACAGAAGGTCCATAGGTAAATAGAAGTCTATCAGTCTGCAGAGTATTGCAAGCCTAGCCAATAAATATAGGTCAGAATCAAACCTTCTACTTTGTATCTGTGAGGTTAAGACCTTTATCATTATGCCAATGTTCTGCCCTAAAGTGATAATATTAGCTCTCATTTGGGACTCAAATTCAAAACATTCAGCATACTGTGCTAGTTTCACTGCTACTGGACCCAGTAACTTATTAATAGCTCAAAGCCCTAATCCCCTGTGCTCACTGCCAGACAGAATGCATATGTAGTTGAAGTTTGGTCATGCAGGAGTTCTACTCTGTTAACCTTAAATATATAATGCTGCAGTATAAGCGGCAATAATGACAATTTCCACAGTTACTGTGTGAGTTTGTGTGTGTGTGTGTGTGTGTGTGTGTGTGTGTGTGTGTGTGTGTGTGTGTGTGTGTGTGTGTGTGTGTGTGTGTGCGTTTGTGTGCTCTCACGTGTGTGTGCATGTGTGTTCGTGTGTATGTGCGTGTCTGTGGGTGTGTGGATATGTGTGTGTGTGTGTGTGTGTGTGTGTGTGTGTGTGTGTGTGTGTGTGCGTGTGTGTGTGCGTGTGTGTGTGTGTGTGTGTGTGTGTGTGTGTGTGTGTGTGTGTGTGTGTGTGTGTGTGCATTTGTGCATGTGCATGTGCTTGATGGGCTTGCATTATTTGTTTGTGATGAGCACATGCTCAGTATATAGATGAATATCATTATCCCCTAGTATCTCTTGAAGTATCCCTCAAGCAAAAAGAGACCTGTTATACATTGGAATGATTTATAACAGGTAAGAGATATGGTGGCATTGAGAAATATTTAGCAGATGAGGTATCAGACACAGAATCTTCTAAGGAACTAGTCACAGCCATGTCCTATGCAAGGCAGAGGTAGGAACAATGTGTTGCAGCATTAGCAACATACAATGTCTGATCCATAACTATGGGACATGGTAAAGACAGCACACAATAAACAAAAGTGATACATACACTATTACAACCTGGCAATGCATTACAGTGCATTTATTGGCCATGGTGTGCATCAGGCATTATCTTAGCCATGCATGTCAAAAAGTTGGCAGGGCATACTCATCATTATTTGCACAGGTGTGGTAGGGCAAAATGACAATGATGCTGTGACACAGGTAAAGGTCACATATGGTGGATACAGTAAAGTTAGGTAAGGTAACAGCAGTGCTATCATATGAGTAAGGACTAAGGGAGGTGGATACATAATCCAGTCAGACATGTAGCAGGTGTGTGGGTCTCTGATATTACATCCTGCTGTGTTGGGGGTGTAGCTGCCATCTTACAAACATTAGCCACATGTACAATAAAGTCCTGCAGTTTTGGGGATGATTTTTTTCTGAGTTAGGAATAGTGTATTACATCAGGAATTTGTACAGGAACTCTGATGTGACACCCCATGCTGGAGCCAATTAATGGACAGTATCTAAGACCCCAGTGATGACCATTGCTAGATGTGTCACTACATCAGTCAACAAGAGATAGTGATGGCGTTTGGCCATTAACATAAGCTTGGTCATGGCTGGGGGTGAGTGATGCAGTCTCTGGAACAGTGTGAGTCATCTATGTAAGGATAGCCTGTGACTGATCACATTGTATCCAAGCTTGCATGGCCAGTATGGCCTGCTGAGCCACAATGTAGTGCAGCTGATGATTGCATAATAGACTCAGCAATGTATACCATGTTGGCTATTAATGACATGACCTAAGCGTACATGTTTGCTCCAAGTCCCTGTATACCATTCCCCCAGATTCTCAAAAGCCTGCACAGAGTGCAAGATGAGTGCAGTAGCTCACGCAGGCAATATGTCTGCTGTGCTATCCAGGAACAGCCGGCAGGGGTGTGCACGAGAGCTCCAGCACTAATCTTGCACAGACTAAGCCCTGGTATGCAAATCACCTAATTTGCAAGAGAAATACATGTAAATGAGGTGATTTTGCAATCCAGGAAGCTTGCAATAGTCCGTGCAAGACTACTGCAATTTGCAGAAATGTACTCAGTTAGTAACCGAGTTCATTTCTGCAAATTCCAAAACGAAGCTATGACAGCTCCAAATAAAGGCTGTATATCATTGAGGAAGCATGCCAATGGCAAAGTATAAGGCCATTGGCATTGCAAACTGTTAAAAAAATAGAAAAATCAACTTTTTTTTTTCGCCGATCTCGGCTGTTTAAGCATAGAGCAGCAGCGCACAAATGGGATCGGGGGGAAAATAAGAAAATAAACTGAAAATGAGCATTCTAACAAAAATCAGTATTCTGCCATGCAAGTCAATGGCAGGCAAAATACAACCTGGCCAGTGAGTAGTGGTTGCTAAGGGGGGAGGCTCAATGTGGGACATGTAACTATGCATTAGCAGGCAATCCTATGCAAATGAGGGAAAGGTTAGTGAATCCCAGATTTTCCCAGGGTGTGAGGTAGGTCCCAAAGGTGTAAGAGTATAAATAGCTGGGTGCAAGACTAGGATATAGGTGACATCATGGGGGGGTGTCAGGCATACTGTCAGGGGATTGGAGACCTGTGGCACGGGATTGCTCCTAGCTTAGCACAGCTAAGCTAGGGGTGTGTCTAAACCTGCCTAGCACTCTTTACAAAGTGTAGGTGGGTGTGCATGCTGTGCACCAGGTTTTACAGGAATAAAAAGGAAGTTAAACCAGGAAAAAGCAGCTTTGTGCACATTTGAGCACTCTGTTTGCACGGCACTCACACAGGCTTAAACAGGGAGGCAATGGGAAGGAAAAACAGCAGTAGGAAGGTAATCAAGGAGAACTAGCTTAGCTGACAGGTGAAATGTATCAGAATTAGCCAATTACACAGGCAGCAGACCAGCCCAGCTCAGCACACCACTATAAACTATGCAAACACCTTTCCCCTTTGTTTTTCCCAAAAACTCTGCACCACCGGTGTATACAGATGGGGAAATTTTACAAAACGAAAGCAAGAGAAAAAATGTTAGGGGCTGCATTTACTATCATAAACCAGCATGTGCAAGAGGCTGAGGGTGGTGAGGATGTGACTGCTGCTGAGCAACCCACAGTGAGGAGATGGAGAAGAGTGTACAGACCCAGGGTAACCTACCAAGGGCTACATGAGCTGGAGATAGTGGAGTGCTATAGGGTGGACAGGGACCTCCTACAGCAAATTGTGGAGCTGTGCCAGCCACGCCTGACACACAGAACTAACAGAGGGGAACCCATCCCAGTGGATACCAAGGTATGTGTAGGCCTAAGAATACCAGCTACAGGTACCTTCCAAAGGCCAACTGGGGATATGATGGGGATTTCACAGGCATCAGCATCCAGGGTACTCCACCAGTTCCTGGATGCCATGTCAGCACATGTCGATGAGCACATATATTTCCCCATCAACCATGAGGCGTTGGCCAGCAATATGCATCTCTTCCACCAAATAGCAGAATACCCTGAGGTAGTGGATGCAACAGACTGCACGCACATACACATTAAAGCACCACCAGGTGAGCACGGTAGGGTCTACATCAACCACAAGGGCTTCTCCTCCATCAACTGTCAGGTTGTGTGCGATGCCCAGGGCATAATAATGAATGTGTGTGCTGGCTGCTCTGGAAGCTACTATGATTCCCACATCTGGCATCTGATGCAGCTGTACCAGACATTTGCCAATGGGGACATCCCACACGGTCACCTAGTGGGGGATGCTGGATACACACTGGATCCATGGCTGATGACACTCATCAGAAATGCACACATACCCGAACAAGAACTCCATAATGATGTACATGCACAAACACGAATCATAACAGAGCGTGTGTTTTGGATGCTCAAGTCACAGTTCCGGTGCCTGGACACATCCGGTGGACCCTTGCATTACTCACCAACTACATATACCCAAATTGTCCTTGTATGTGCCATGCTACACAATATGATCCTGCAGAAACAGCTGCAGCAGGAACAGCATGGGGCACGGCCACACAGCATCCCCACCAGTGCCAAGGCATGCACAGGTGCAGAATGACTCAGAGGAACAACAACCTGAGCCTGCCCAGTAGCCAAAAGGAGGCGTGCCCAGTATGCCCTGGCCTTGGCAAAGAGGCAAGGCATAGCACATGCACTGACACAGTAGGGACCCATGGAATGACACCTGTCTCTGGCTCGCACATACAGTAAAAGGGATGCCAAACATGACACTACCTGTGCTCAACCATGTACAGGGATTGTACTATGTGCATCCGATATAGGCAGCCCTGCAGCACCACCCTCAATACTGGGACATCCACAAGGTAAGTGACTCACACATGCCAGTTGGGGAGGGCACATACCCAACAACAGTCACAGCCAGCAGGATAGATGTAGACAAACACAAAGACATGCTATACTATGGCCTCTGAATGAGCCCCATGGGTAACCCCTACCCCAGGCCTACACAGACAGACTACAGCAGGCCAGCCAGTTGGATGTAAGTTGTGAAGGCTAGGAAGTCAGAAACTAATATGTAAGTAGTGAAAGCTAAGATCTGTAGTACACTGGTATGCCTCTAGCCAGCACGATAAGTAAGACTACAGACTGAAATGGCGTATCCAACATACCAGTACAGTCCTAGCAAATGTGTAAAAATGTAAGGTGTGCCCCACCATCCTATGTACACTTATAGTAACAGTCAGCTCTGCCCCCCCACCCCTGTGCAGAAATGTAGAAACAGTCAGGTGCCACCCTGCTATACAGAAATGTAGCAACAGTCAATGCCAAATGACTGATGTATACCCTGCAGACGCAGCATGCTACCTGTCAGTGTGCAACACAAAGGTCAGCACCACAGTACAAGCCACCTGGACTTGATCCACACATGCAATATAGATGGCCATACTGTGCATGCTCACACACATAGGAATGAAGGCAATGTCAGTCAACAACATACTGAAAGCCCATACTGGGCATGCTCACACACTTAAACACAAGAAGGCCATGTCAGCAAACAACAGTGGACCAGACATATCTGGCAGTTGCAATTCTCAGTGCAGACACATCCATATGCACCACTCCTGCCTTGCACACACAGTGGATAGGAATACAGACATATATGTAAGGGCAACACACCATAATAAGCCAAAAGTAGATGGACATTGATGTGTTGAAGAAGGTGATTGCGACAAGAGCCATCTGGGCCTGTCCCACTCAGCACACAGCCAAAGGGCCCCAAACACATGAGGTGCAGGTGTCACTCACTGCAGATACTAGCCAACAGTATCTGTCAGCATGATGGTGTGTTGCATGTGCCAGCTGTGCAACATGACTGTACAAGGAAGTTGTCACCTAGTAGCTGTATACACGTGCCTGTAGCATATGACCCCATGTGCGCCCACATGCTGCATGTCAACCCCTACATGAATGGGTTATGGCCCATGCACACACTGCCCTCCCCATAGCAGTATCATAATAAGCCTGCTGAGGTCATCCAATGTGAAATACACCTTTGGGGGAGCTGTAGCTCAGTAATCTCCATGGCACGTCCCGTAACTGTGTACTGCTGTACTGATAAACTAGCTAGGTAGTAGTCCTAACCCCAGACTTGGCAACTGTGTGAGTGTGTGTATGTGTGCGTGTCTCGGTCTCTGTCTGTGTAGAGAGAAATGCTTTTTAGGTCACTCACACTTAGTATAGTTCATATACACAACATTGGCAAGGCTGCAGATGCCACGCACCTAGAAATACACCTCTGGAGAAACCATAGCCCAGTAAACTCTGTAGCGTGTCTTGTAACTGTGTACAGCTGTAGTGTGATAACATAGTTAGGTAGGTGCTCTAACCCCAGACCTGGCAACTCTGTGAATGTGTGTGTGTCTGACTGTGTAGAGAGCAATGCTTTTTAGGCCACTCACACCCTGTACAATGCACATACTCAACTTTGGCAAGGCTGCTGATGTCACTCACCTAGAAATACACCTATGGGGAAATCATAACCCAGTAAACTCCGTAGCACGTCCTGTAACTGCATACTGCTTTAGTGTGATAAAGTAATTAAGTAGTGTTCTAACCTCAGACCAGGAAAGTGTGTGTGTGTGTGTGTGTGTGTGTGTGTGTGTGTGTGTGTGTGTGTGTGTGTGTGTGTGTGTGTGTGTCTGACTGTGTAGAGAGCAATGCTTTTTAGGCCACTCACACCCCATAGAATACACATACTCGACTTTGGCAAGACTGCTGATGTCACTGACCTGGAAATACAACTCTGGGAAAGTAATAGCCTAGTAATTCCTGTAGTGCAACCTGTAACTATGTACTGCTGTCATGTGATAAAGTAGTTAGGTAGGTGTTCTAACCCCAGACTTGGCAAGTGTGTGTGTGAATCTGTCTGTCTGTGACTGAGTAACAAACAATGCTTTTTAGATTACTCACATTCCTTAGAATTCATATACTCCACTTTGGCAAGGCTGCTGATGTCACTCACCTAGAAATGCACCTGCGGGAAAGTCATAGCCCAGTAATCTCTGTAGGGCATCCTGTAACTGTGCACTGCTGTAGTGTCATTTAGAACTGTGGTAGGGTTCCATCTCCACCCATGGCAGTTCTGGATGCTTTGTGTGTGTTGCAATGTCTGTGTATGGAGCAATGCATCATAGGCTACTCTCTCGCAGTATATTTCAAATGCCCTACTTTGCCAATCCTGCTGATGTCATTCATTGTGAAGTACAACTTTGGGAAGAAAGTTCTTTAGTAATCCCTGTGGTGCGGCCTAAACAGCTCCATGCTGTAGTGTGATATAGACCTGAGGCAGGGGTTCTATACCTACACATGTCAGTTGTGGATGTTTTGTGTGTGTATCACTGTCTGTGTAGGGAGCAATGCATTTTAGGCTAGTCACTTGCAGTACAGTTGAAATGCCCTACTTTGGTAATCCTGCTGATGTCATTCACTGTAAAATACACCTTTGGGGTAATCGTACTCCAGTAATATCCGTGGTGCAGGTAAGGGTTCTACTCTCAGACATGACAGGTGTGTGTGTGTGTGTGTGTGTGTGTGTGTGTGTGTGTGTGTGTGTGTGTGTGAACTCTGGGCAATGTGGGGGGGGGGGTTGCTATTTAATTTATGGTGGCCCTACTATATATCACAATGTTAACCATACAGGGATAACAGATGTAAATTAGCTGGGAGGCTGGGGTGCAAAGCCATACCCATATATGTGACATCAAGGCTAGCCAATTCAAGTTAGCAACCCCACTATTACCCAGAGTACACACTCATCCCATGTGTCATATGAACACACATGCCTAGGCAGCAGCCAATATGTGGGTAGTACACTGCATTTTGGCCACTGATAGTAACTATGCAGTGATAGCAGTGGGCTACAGAGGGCATGTCACCCTGCTCATCTGTCCAATATGCACATGCAGGCAGTGCACTTCTACCATGTTCCCCAATGGACACCTGCCCCACCTGTGGTGCCTTCACATGTGACTCACAATGGACATGCCATGCCTGACAACATGTCCTGTATGGACATATGACACTGATATCAGGGAATGCTGTTGGCATGCCATCAATGTAGGTGAAGGGTAAACATGCTGCCCGTTACCAGTTCCTGCCACAGGTGGGCAAGACTGGCACATCTGATGATAATCTGTGTTCACAACTGTCAGAAAAATATATATTAATGTATGTGTTTAGTGCTTATTAGAAGCTAAAAGGGTTAACACATTTCATTCTATTTTATGTATAGCTTAGTTTTGTATGAAACTATAAAATGCTTTTCAAACTGCAATATGTTTTCTGAAACTGCAAGATGCTCTCTGACCTAGTATTTGCTAGCACAGCAAAATTCATGTTTATGCCTTTTGGAAATATACTGAGAAGCAGGTGATTATCTGCTAGGTCAGGAAAATAATAAATAGAACAATACTGTTTTCTATAATGTTATTAAACTTGAACAATCAGCTCTGTTTGTGTTATGAGAACACGCACAGCTGCAGAAAAGATAGATACAGTTGAACAAAGACTGCTTGAAGAAATGAACTATAATCTGTACTTGCTTTGTGCTCAAATTAGCCATAGTACCTTGAATAGTAACATTGCATAGTAAAAAGTTGTATCTGACTGGTGGTCATTAAGGCCACGTTGTTTTTCTTAGGAAGTTTTTTCAGTGTCAGCAAAAAATCATGAACAAACAGCTGCTATAAAATGATATTGTAAAACTTATGATTTGTTACGTCAGCTTAGTAGGCAATGTCTTGTAAGAAATGTATAAAAATGGCTTCACTTCCTGATTTTAGTTAGACAAACTCTGTATTAGCACGTTTTTGTCTCCTTGCTGCAAGATTAAAGTGCCTTAACCTGAACCTGCCGTGTGTTGATCTTTTTGAAGTTGTTTTTCCTTTGACAGATTGGTCCTTCGGACTGGAAACTCTCACTTCACCTCAGGTCAGATGGGCCAGGTGGCATGAAACCGTACGGGGAAGAAACCGCATCGGTTCTTCTGCGCTGAAAGACCTCTGACTAAATTGTCGTTCAAAAGGGGCCAGCCACTGTTCTGATCTGCGACTGGAGGATGAGTTAACGGTATTTCCTCGAACCAGACGATCAATCACGGAGGCTCAGGTAAGGTGAGATTTATCTTTTTCTGTTTTAGATCAGGGACTTAATGTGCATTGTCTGTCAGGAGATTTGTCTTGTACAAGTCAGGGACAGAAAGATTGCAGTCTTGTCATAGATCAGGGAAATAGAATAGGTAGGCAGTTATTCTAGATAAACTGTAAAAAAGAGAAATCATGGTACCACATAAAAACAAGAAGGGTTACGTAACATTTTAAACAGTCAGAACAATATGGGAAATAAGTGCACAAAAAGATCCCAAGGACCGCCATTAACTGAAGGCGCAAAATATATAAAATTACAACGTACCGACAATGTTAGGTACTATACAAAAATGGGTTAATAAATATGAATTTGATGGCAAATTAGAAAAATCCTCGCTTACTAAACTTGTCAAACAGCTTAAAACTGACGCAAAAGGTCAGGTGAAAAAGCAACGTCAATTAGGCATTCCTCAGGCACACAGGTGGATTGAGGAAGCAAACCGTAGAGAACAAAAGAGTAATAATTCAAAAACAATGTTTTTGGACAAAGAGGATAATAACTTGGTAATAGCATCAGCCCCCCCACCTCCTCCACTTCCCTTACCAAAATATAAAGCGAGTGGACAAGATGGTCCACCTCCGCTATACCCGGCTGTCCCCGCGAAACCAAAACCGTTTGTCAGAAATCCCATCGAGACTAGGTCTTGAACACGTAACTTAAGAGGGGATATTGAGTTATATCAAATAAATAAAAATTCACGAGCTATGAGTGAAGAAGAGATATGTCCGCTCATAGAAGTACCAAATCCTCAGGCAGGATAGGAAGGGCAGGACCTGACTCTCCTGGTATATAGACCATGGACACCGGAAGACATCCGGAAAGCTACAGAGGGAATTCCCCATCCAAAAGTAAATTTTAGAAAATTCTTGGAAGACTTACAGGGCATGAGGTTAAGTCATTTAAATGGAGAAGAAGTAGAAAAAGTAGTCAGACAAATCGTAGGTCAAGACTGGCACATGATCAGTGGCAACTGGAATCCCCGTGATGCAGAACACAAGCCACTCCCACATAGTAACACAGAACTGGATAACAGAGTAAAGGGTCTAACAGACCGAATCTCTGAGAAATGAAAGCCTGGGGCAGACTGGACTTGCATTAATCAATGCATCCAACAAAAAGGTGAAACTGTTGATAGATATTATGCTAGATTATTAGAATGTTTTAATAACCATTGTGGAATGCAGGTACCTGAAGACCAAACACAAGATTCCCCATATGAGCAGCAGTTAAAGAATGCATTTTTGAAAGGCAGTATTGCGCCCATCAGCAGCTTTATTAGAAAGCACATGGTAAACCACCGTACAAGTAGATTACAGTCATTACTTGAATATGCAAGACATGCCGAAAGGCATTTTAATAACAAAAAGAAAAAGAAAACCCAAGTATTTGCTGTAGAAGATGGAGCCGAAGTTTATGTAGTACAGTCCAAGAAAAAGGGCAAAAAAATGCCCAGGGAAACAAACAATCTGATAAGCGATCAGAGGAGTTTAAAGAGAGAAAAAAAAGGGGTGAATGTTTTAAGTGCGGAAGAAAGGGACATTTAGCAAGGGATTTCAAGCAAAACAAGAAGGTAGCCATGGAAGATAAGGAGGGTGAGGACTGACTATATGATAGCCAAGAATCACTAAAAAGGAATAACCGAGAAAAGACAAATGCAAATGTGATAGAGGGAGTAAAGGATGTGATAGAAGAAATAGAGGAAGTGCAGAAAATCACGGATAGTGAAGAAAGTGACATTTTAGACTTAGCATTATTGAGCCTAGAGCTCTACTTAGCAGACACGAAACTGGAAGTTACACTTCTGGTAGAGGGGAGGAAGTTAAATTTCTGTGTGAATCAGGGGCATCACGGACCCTGATACATCCTTCCAAACTACCAGAAAATTCAGAATCATTTGATTACATATTAGTGAAAGCAGCTAATGGACAGCTGTATCGGGAGCCACTCTCCCATAACATAGCAATAACTGACCCTGTTTCAGGGATGACCCAGTAAAGCAAAATTGTTGTTTCTGCAAAATGCTCAGTAAACCTTTTGGGCAAAAACCTTATGCAGATATTTGGCATAGCAGTAGTTCCAACTATGCAGGGTATGAAAGCACAGCGACAAATGGATACTTTTGTAGTGCGATCGGAAGGTGAAACATTTTATTGGTACAGCCAGGACTTGGTCACGACTGGTTCAGGGGCAGTAACCAAAGAGCTGATGAACGTAGCCATCAGTAAGTCCCCCTCCCTTGACACTGATAAACAGCATTTGTTGCACTGTACTCTGTATTATTGTAGCACACCAGGACCTAATAAGGAATATGAGCAAGAACTGTTTAGAAACCGTGCAAACAGATTAGTATTACGTAATCTGTACTGGGACACAAAAGTAAACAGTGCAGTTAGCTGTTCATTGCATCAGGAATTCTTTGCACTCTATAAATCTAATCGATTACCACATGTTAGTTTAACTAAGGACAATAATGTAAAATGGGAAACCTAGGAAAAAAAGTCACAAAGTGGGAAAAGCATACGGAGTTAGAACTGTCAGAACAGGGAGTACAGAAGCAGAAGTTAAATTGGATAACACAGACTCACCCAGCTGTACACTTGCAGTCTAGCAAAGACAGCTGATTAGCACTCTTACTAGAAGAGGAAGAGAATGCCTTACGGAGCATACCAGAAACTCTCTGGTCAACACGAAAATCAGATGTAGGATTAATTCGTACAGCAGGACCGGTTACTATCACACCAAAATCAGCATTTAGACCACAAAAGAGACAGTATCCCTTAAGGAAAGATGCAGAGGTAGGAATCAAACCTATAATAGCAGCTTTACTTAAGGAAGGAGTACTGGTAGAATCTCCCGATTCACCATGTAACACACCCTTATTTCCTGTCAGGAAAGCAAACAGAGAACGGTATATGGTCCAAGATTTACAAGCTGTAAATGACACAGTAATACCTAGAGCACCTACGGTGGCAGATCCACAAACCCTAATAAATGATTTGAAGCCTCAACAGAAGTATTTTTCTGTAGTAGATATTAGCAATGCATTCCTTTCGATACCGATACACCCTGACAGCCAACATTGGTTTGCATTCACATTTCAGGGGAAAAGGTATATATATACGTGACTACCACAGGGATATTGTGAAAGTCCAACAATATTCTCACAAGAGATGGCAAGCAACTTGGCGGGATTTAGCCCACCAAGACGCAGCCAAATTTTACTTTATTTAAATGACATCCTGCTGGCAGCCCCACCCAACATGAATGCAGAGAAGATATCATAGCATTACTACAATTTCTAGCCACTCAAGGACATAAAGTGAACAAAAACAAATTGCAGCTTTGGAAAAAGCAGGTTAAATACCTGGGATATGTGATATCCAAAAAAGGCAGAATATTAGATGAAAATAGGAAAATAGCAATTTTACAAGCACCGAAACCAACTACCAAGAAGGAAATAATGTCCTTCCTAGTTACAACTAATTTCTGTCGGAGTTGGATTTCAAACTATGCCTTGGAATCTGCTCCACTAACCGATTTGATATACAAGAAGCCTATGGCAGCACAAGATTTATTACAATGGACACCAGAAGCAGAATCAACTTTCTGTAAATTAAAGCAATTGATAGCATCCTCATTAGTTTTAGGATTACTAAACTATCATAAATGTTTTTTCCAAACTGTAGATTGTAAGCAAGGTTATATGACATCAGTGTTAATAGCAACATGGGGACAAGCAATGCCCCATAGCTTACTATTCATCACAGCTGGACCCAGTGGCACGATCCCTGCCCCACTGTGTACAAGCAGTAGTCGCAGCTGCAATGGCAGTACAGGCTTCGGCCTCAGTAGTGTTGTTCCACCCTCTCACATTGAGAGTGCCTCATGCAGTCGCGGTTATTTTACTGCAAGAAAAAGTAGCATACCTTTCTCCTGCTAGACATCTTTCCTGTATGACTGTATTGTTGAGCCAACCTCATATGACAATTGAACAATGCACAACTTTGAATCCGTCTACCTTGCTCCTAACCCCTGAGGACGGCACACCACACAGCTGCCTGCAGGAGATTGAGAAAAAGACACTACCTAGAAAAGACCTAACGGATGTTCCCTTGGATGATGCCAAGGTGACATATTACATGGACGGCTCATGCAAAAGGGGTCCCACAGGACAGAACCTAGAAGGATATGGAGTAGTTTCTGATACTGAGATTTTAGAAGCAAAATCTTTACCACACAACTTGTCTGCACAAGCAGCAGAATTGATTGCCTTGACACGGGCATGTACCTTAGCAAAGGGTAAATGTGTAAACATTTTTACTGACAGCCAGTACGCTTTTTCTACTGTACATGTTTTTGCGCAACAGTGGAAAAATAGAGGAATGATAACATCTACTGGCAAACCGATTAATCATGCGCACTTTATTTTAGATTTGTTAGAATCTATTCAGTTACCTCAAAAAGTAGCTATTTGTAAATGCGTAGCTGATACCAAGCAACAGGATAGGATTTCAAAAGGTAATGCGAGAGCTGATACAGCTGCAAAGCAGGCAGCTTCAGCTTCAAAAGTATTTCTTTTAAGTGAGGAATTACAACCTTCTGAGATTTTAGATTTAAAAATGTTGAAAACAATGCAGACACTTACTATGAAAGTAGAAAAACGGAAATGGATAAAACGAGGAGCAATTCTTGAGAAAGGGCTGTACATCTCCAAAAAAGAAAAAACGATTTTGCCGTTTAATTTGTTTAGATATGCAGCTTTGTTGAGCCATGGATAGTGCCATGTCTCAACAGGGGGGATGGTACAGTTAGTGAATCGAGTGTTCACAACATATGGATTTATAAACTACACAAAAAATTTTTGTGCGGCATGTTATGTTTGTAATAAGCATCATGCACAAGGGGCGTTGAAGCCTATGCAAGGGAGTTTCCCTACACCGAGAACGTAAAATGAGCAAAACAGACCAAGTAAGACAAAATCCACGGCACACAGGATCCGAACAAAGTGCTCCAGTCACCAAGTAAAATAAATTCCTTTTAATTTTGTACAGCAAATTCTCCAAATAGGTAGTTGAATACAACAAACACACAAATAAGCCAAGCGCTTTCACCTAGTGAATTACCAGGCTTTTTCAAGGCAAACAAGCTGTCCATTCCAAACAACTTCTAAATAGCATCAACAATTAAGTTAAAACTCCACCCATCAATTAAATAAACCAGGTGGTTAATACATTTGAAATAAAAGGTAGCAAGTAATAAAATGTATTTTTTTAAGTCAAAAATACATGTCTTATGTAAAACATAATTATAGCTGGGTTGGATAATCTTAAGCAATGTAATACAGTGCAAAATTCATTGTCTGTGTAAAATTATTACAATAAACTAAGGTAAAACAAATCTGATGCCTAAAGTGCTTTCATGAAAGAAGTACACTTCTATCCCCCAAACAATTAAAATGCACTGAGTAAAGACTAGGAAAAATTAGGTTACAACAAAAGCATTTTTTAACATTCTGTTTGTTCACTAAGCTTTAGTACAAAGAAATGTACAAAACATGAAGTTAGGTTAGAGAACCGTGAGTTGTTCTGGCAGTTAAGGTTGGATGCTTGCACCTCCCCTGGGATGAATGAGGCTTTAAACATCAACAGTATTTTAAAAATGAGAAGAGCACATTTATAAGACTGATTTAGTTGATCATGTTTTATACATTTCTTTGTACTAAAGCTTAGTGAACAAACAGAATTCTTTACTCAGTGCATTTTAATTGTTTGGGGGATAGAAGTTGTTTGGAATGGACAGCTTGCTTGCCTTGAAAAAGCCTGGTAATTCACTAGGTGAAAGCGCTTGGCTTATTTGTGTGTTTGTTGTATTCAACTACCTATTTGGAGAATTTGCTGTACAAAATTAAAAGGAATTTATTTTACTTGGTGACTGGAGCACTTTGTTCGGACCCTGTGTGCCGTGAGTTTCCCTACACCACCGTACCCGTACCCGTTCCATACAATCTGTATGGATTTCATAGAACTGAACAAATGTGAAAATAAGAAGTATTGTCTTGTCATTATAGATATGTTTACCAAATGGGTGGAAGCTTTTCCGACCAAAAATCCAGATGCAGCTACTGTTGCAAAAGTCCTTGTTAAAGAAATTATTCCTAGATTTGGCATACCGGAAAAGATCTGCAGTGACAATGGCACACACTTTGTAAATCAAACTATACAACAGTTGAGCCAATATTTCGAATTTCCTTGAAGAACCATTGTTCATATCATCCGCAATCTGCAGGACTAGTAGAGAGGCATAATGGGGTTTTGAAAAGTAAACTTAGAAAGTTGATTAGTGAGACACAAAAGAATTGGGTGCACTGCCTGCCTCTGGCACTGTTGAGCATAAGGACTGTACCGAATGCAAAAGGGTTAACACCTTTTGAAATATTGTTTGGAAGAGCATATTGTATACCTCAGTGGAAACCTCTCATGCCTGCAGACCAGGAGGCCAACAGTTCACTCGCAGAATATATGAGACGACTTTTAAGTAATAAACAACTTTTGCAGTTAAATTCTGTTTCAAATAAAAAACAAACCAGACCTTCGGAAGCAGCAGTAGTCCCAGGCATGTGGGTCTGGGTAAAAGTCATCAAAAGGAAGAATTGGACGTCACCGAAGTGGGAAGGGCCATACCAAGTGCTACTGTCAACACCCACTGCAGTCAAGATCGCAGAGCGAGCGTCCTGGATTCATCTGACACACTGTAAACTGGTTAAAAACTTTGAACTGGACAAAAACTTTGTTACTGTTACACAACAAGAACAAAATAACCAGATATGAAACAAATAGAAATGCAAAACAACCTCAGAAGTATTGCATGATCATTCTGTTAACTATATTGATAACAGTAATCTTTTTGCTGTGGCCTTTCCTTTTTCCAGCCACATGAGCTGAACTAAATAAACATAATGCGTTACTCGTAGACTGGCATCCGAACTTTAACACTTACCAAGCAATTAAATATGTGTATGCTGAGACTTTTAATGTTTTGAATTGCTGAATTTGCACAGCTATACCAATAGCATACGGGGGAATATTAATGACTTCTGTCCCCCTAGGAGACAATGAGACCTGGGAAAATTTGATTTTTGATACTATAACTGTAAAATCACAAGACAAAATAGCATTGTACCTGCCTGTTACACAAAAGGGAATTGTGTGTTTTTACAAAAATGATACTGTTCAGGTGGGTTGGAGCAATTGTAATGTGACTGTTCATTACAAATGTTATACCAAAGCTAATAATGCAGGTTATATTTGTGATACAAACTATGACTCATATTTTGAATCAATGCACAAAATGGTTGATGAAGTACAACATAACCCTGTTCTTTTTAAACAACTATCATTGATAAGAAAATGTTTCATGCAGGGCAAGTATATATTAATACTGAAGTGGAGAATTGTTATTTTGTGTGTGGAAAAAAGGCATACAAATGGTTACCTGAGAATTGGTCCGGCAATTGTTTTTTGGGTTGCCTGGTTCCGGCCATACGACACACTGCAATTTTGCCTCAGGAAAGAATTTGAAATGTCAGAGAGGTCACCAAGAAACCTGAAAATCCAATCAAGAGACCTGAGAATCCAGTGGGATGAATTGAAGCAGGCTGGAGAAACCATAATTCTGTGAAAAACAAAGATAAACTGACACACATGGACTTGAGTGACACTATTATATCATGGGCAGGCATAGCTCCTGGATATGGCGCAGTAAAATCAATTTGGGAGCTGAAGAAACTGTCCAAACTTCTCGAAGTAATGAGCAACGCAACTTTTTCTGCTCTCGAATTAGTAACTGATGAACTAAATGCTATGAGAACTGTGGTGCTTCAAAACCGCATGGCTCTCGACTTCACTCTAGCGGCGAAAGGTGGTACGTGCACTTTAATAAAAGAGGAGTGCTGTTTGTATATTCCTGACAACCAGCATGAAATAAACGACCATCTTGAGGTGATTCAGCAAGTGTCGGCCATGACCAAACCAGGCCCAAACCCACTGACGGATTTTTTTCCAGAATTTGTTTGGGGGGGAGGGGTACCATCCTAATGAACATCGTGATTGCCATTTGTGTGGGATTACTCCTATTAGGAGTGTGTGTTTGTTGTGGTATTCCCTGCATGAAAAGATTAATCAAAGATTTTATAGACATGTCAGTTTCTGAGACTTTGTATCAAAGTACTGAAATTGAAGAATTGTTAAAAAGTGAAACACTTTCATAAGTTTAAACTAAATGACTCTCTTAACTGCAAATCCTAAACAGAAGAGGTTAGGAGAAGAAGCAAACTGTTTATGCTTTTGAAAATAAAATAAAAAGTATTAACAGGGGGGAAAGTCAGAAAAATATATATTAATGTATGCGTTTAGTGCTTATTAGAAGCTAAAAGGGTTAACACATTTCATTCTATTTTATGTACAGCTTAGTTTTGTATAAAACTATAAAATGCTTTTCAAACTGCAATATGCTTTCTGAAACTGCAAGATGCTCTCTGACCTAGTATTTGCTAGCACAGCAAAATTCATGTTTATGCCTTTTGGAAATATACTGAGAAGCAGGTGATTATCTGGTAGGTCAGGAAAATAATAAATAGAACAATACTGTTTTCTATAATGTTATTAAACTTGAACAATCACCTCTGTTCGTGTTATGAGAACACGCACAGCTGCAGAAAAGATAGATACAGTTGAACAAAGACTGTTTGAAGAAATGAACTATAATCTGTACTTGCTTTGTGCTCAAATTAGCCATAGTACCTTGAATGGTAACATTGCATAGTAAAAAGTTGTATCTGACCGGTGGTCATCAAGGCCACGTTGTTTTTCTTAGGAAGTTTTTTCAGTGTCAGCAAAAAATCATGAACAAACAGCTGCTATAAAATGATATTGTAAAAACTTATGCTTTGTTACGTCAGCTTAGTAGGCAATGTCTTGTAAGAAATGTATAAAAATGGCTTCACTTTCTGATTTTAGTTAGACAAACTCTGTATTAGCATGTTTTTGTCTCCTTGCTGCAAGATTAAAGTGCCTTAACCTAAACCTACCATGTGTTAATCTTTTTGAAGATGTTTTTCCTTTGACAACAACATGGGCCAGACACTCCAGGTACAGTTCCACATGTCACTGTACATGCATGTGGGAGGTGTGCACATCCCAGACACCATCCATGTCATGGACTAAGGAACACATACGTGGCATGTGGTGTACAGCATTGGCCACACACAATAGTCACCCAGGTGACTGGATGGGGGATGCAATACCCACCTGTGTGGGCAAATGCAGTAACTACAGGCCTGAGCCACAATGCAGACCTTTGTCATGTGGCCTGATGCCAAGGTATACCCATCACTTACCCTTGTACAGCCTGCTGGCACAGTTGACCGCCACACACCTGTGTAGACATGCATCCATGCACGTCAGAACTGACACCCTGTGTGTTCATGTGTGTGTGTTGTGTGGTGTGTATGTCCACATCAACACTCACTACAACCCCCCCAGGGCATGCTGAAGCATGCTGTCTGATGTCTGACATCTCCTCATATTCTTTGCCCATACGGCCTCCGTAAGACCTGTGTGGTGCATGTGATACCTGTACATTGATGTGTTGTGGCAATCCCACTAGTGATGAGTTGCACTTGGCTCTGTCAAGTGTGTCAGTGTGTGTGCGTCCCTGTGTGAGTGTGCCTGTGTTGATGCTGGCACCTGTTCATGCAGACAGGCACATGTATGACACCTACCGTATATCTACTGTATCCCTGTTGCAGATGTCACTCACCCTCACATATATGTTCTGAGTGCTCCACATCAGGTAACCCATGTAGTGCATCCAATAACTGCATCGAACTGTGATAGAACTACATAGTTGTTGGGGGTTTGATACCCTGTTATGGTAGGTGTGTGACACAAACATGCTTCAGTTTTACACTCCCACCCCTCCCTAACATGTATTTGCCTCTGTCTGCCTCACCCACTCCCTCTCTGGTGGATGTTATGTGTGTGTCTCACTATCTGGTGGATGTGGAGACCCACACCTGCCTTGCTTAGGCAGCAGCATGTGTATTTTACATGATGCTCATGATCAGCTGATGGCCTCTGCATGAATTGCAGCCCTCCCCTAGCTGACTGCATGTGGAACAGCTGTGGTGACAATCCCAAAGCCAATTGCATGGAAACACACTCCAATACCTAGGAACAGCATGGCAGTGTTGGGCCTTTTCATTCACTGTGAGCAGGAACTAGATCTGTTGTTTGGCAAACAGCATCTCAGATGGATTGTGGATTTACCTCTAACAACATACACTGTGGAAAGAGGGCAACAAACAGGAGGGGGATGTGCTTGACCTGACTACAGACTGTAAGTGCTGCTATTCTGCATTTGGAGTAATGTTGGTGTAACAGTGTTTGGATATGAATGTCCTACATGTAGTAATACCTGCCTTGTCAGTTCCATGTATATGAGGAATCCACATCTGCAGGGTCATCTGCAGACTAGGCAGTGTTGTGTCTATGGTTTCATGTGTTAGCCACAGTGCATCTCTCTGTAGAATGCAGACGGAAGTGTGAGGATTGCAATCCTTAGATGGTGAAGGCCATGACAGTTACTGATTTCATATCCCTCACAGGACATATGTTGCAACAAACACCATTACAATGGAAAATATACAAGGTTATCACAACAACATGTCTATACTGACCATGTGTATGTGCTGTCAGCCACACCACTGTCAACGTTTGTACATATAGTGTGCATGAAGTGGTGCATATGTGCTGTACACCATAAATAGTGTCAGCATATCTGATACCAAGCCAGTGATATATCAGATTACTGCACATGTCATGTACAGTAGTGGGTATATTTCATGACATAAGCTGGACATTCTGTGGATGTTTGTACAATACTGAGGTCGGTGTAGTGATGGTGAATGTCTGCAGTGTGTGTATTGTTAATATGTACTTTAGCCTGTGTACAGACTGTGGTAGATGTCATTGTCCTAGCTGCCCTTCTATCAGATGATAAATGCTGCCCCACTGTATGGTACCATTTGCCGTATGTTTGTAGGGCCATACACACAAATGTCCCATACCACAGACAGCCATC